>NW_026884362.1:0-11140 GCF_032173495.1 Musca vetustissima | reverse complement strand
ATTTGTTTTTCGGTGTCTCCATACTGCATCCATTTTAGTTTTTGCGCAATATGGCGTTTTCTACACAGAGTCCCCACTTTTTTCCACAACATGGCGTTTTTTACACAGACTCCCCATTGTCACTGGAAATCCGAGAAAATCCCCACTTTTTTTTCTTCGGTATAGGGTGTATATATTCTGAACGTACGTTTCGAGACCTTTCAATTGATGTGGGTCTCCATACTGAAAGTACATTTCGAGACCTTTCAATTGATGTGGGTATCAATACTGCATCCATTTTAGTTTTTGCGCAATATGGCGTTTTCTACACAGAGTCCCCACTGTCACTGAGACTTGCAATGAAAATCGAGAAAATCCGTTAGGCGAAGTTTGTTTTTCGGCATAGGGTGTATATATTCTGAAAGTACATTTCGAGACCTTTCAATTGATGTGCGTATCCATACTGCATCCATTTTAGTTTTTGCGCAATATGGCGTTTTCTACCCAGAGTCCCCACTGTCACTGAGACTTGCAAGGAAAATCGAGAAAGTCCGTTAGGCAAAGTTTGTTTTTCGGCATAGTGTGTATATATTCTGAAAGTACATTTCGAGACCTTTCAATTGATGTGCGTATCAATACTGCATCCATTTTAGTTTTTGCGCAATATGGCGTTTTCTACACAGAGTTCCCAATTTTTTCCACAACATGGCGTTTTCTACACAGACTCCCCATTGTCACTGGAAAATCGAGAAAATCCGTTTAGCAAAGTTTTTTTTTCGGTATAAGGTGTGTATATTCTGAAAGTACATTTCGAGACCTTTCAATTGATGTGGGTCTCAATACTGCATCCATTTTAGTTTTTGCGCAATATGGCGTTTTCTACCCAGAGTCCCCACTGTCACTGAGACTTGCAATGGAAATCGAGAAAATCCGTTAGGCGAAGGTTTGTTTTTCGGTATAAGGTGTATATATTCTGAAAGTACATTCCGAGACCTTTCAATTGATGTGGGTATCAATACTGCATCCATTTTAGTTTTTGCGCAATATGGCGTTTTCTACCCAGAGTCCCCACTGTCACTGAGACTTGCAACCAAAATCGAGAAAATCCGTTAGGCGAAGGTTTGTTTTCCGGCATATGGTGTATATATTCTGAAAGTACATTTCGAGACCTTTCAATTGATGTGGGTATCAATACTGCATCCATTTTAGTTTTTGCGCAATATGGCGTTTTCTACACAGAGTCCCCACTGTCACTGAGACTTGCAAGGAAAATCGAGAAAATCCGTTAGGCGAAAGTTTGTTTTTCGGCATAGGGTGTATATATTCTGAAAGTACATTTCGAGACCTTTCAATTGATGTGCGTATCAATACTGCATCCATTTTAGTTTTTGCGCAATATGGCGTTTTCTACACAGAGTCCCCACTTTCACTGACACAGACTCCCCATTGTCACTGGAAAATCGAGAAAATCCGTTTAGCAAAGTTTTTTCTTCGGTATAAGGTGTATATATTCTGAAAGTACGTTTCGAGACCTTTCAATTGATGTGGGTCTCAATACTGCATCCATTTTAGTTTTTGCGCAATATGGCGTTTTCTACACAGAGTCCCCACTGTCACTGAGACTTGCAATGAAAATCGAGAAAATCCGTTAGGCGAAGGTTTGTTTTTCGGTATAAGGTGTATATATTCTGAAAGTACATTCCGAGACCTTTCAATTGATGTGGGTATCAATACTGCATCCATTTTAGTTTTTGCGCAATATGGCGTTTTCTACCCAGAGTCCCCACTGTCACTGAGACTTGCAACCAAAATCGAGAAAATCCGTTAGGCGAAGGTTTTTTTTTCGGCATATGGTGTGTATATTCTGAAAGTACATTTCGAGACCTTTCAATTGATGTGGGTATCAATACTGCATCCATTTTAGTTTTTGCGCAATATGGCGTTTTCTACACAGAGTCCCCACTGTCACTGAGACTTGCAAGGAAAATCGAGAAAATCCGTTAGGCGAAAGTTTGTTTTTCGGCATAGGTGTATATATTCTGAAAGTACATTTCGAGACCTTTCAATTGATGTGGGTATCAATACTGCATCCATTTTAGTTTTTGCGCAATATGGCGTTTTCTACACAGAGTCCCCACTGTCACTGCGACTTGCAATGAAAATCGAGAAAATCCGTTAGGCGAAAGTTTGTTTTTCGGCATAGGGTGTATATACTCTGAAAGTACATTTCGAGACCTTTCAATTGATGTGGGTATCAATACTGCATCCATTTTAGTTTTTGCGCAATATGGCGTTTTCTACACAGAGTCCCCACTGTCACTGAGACTTGCAACCAAAATCGAGAAAATCCGTTAGGCAAAGTTTGTTTTTCGGCATAAGGTGTATATATTCTGAAAGTACATTTCGAGACCTTTCAATTGATGTGGGTATCAATACTGCATCCATTTTAGTTTTTGCGCAATATGGCGTTTTCTACACAGAGTCCCCACTGTCACTGAGACTTGCAATGAAAATCGAGAAAATCCGTTAGGCGAAGTTTTGTTTTTCGGTATAAGGTGTATATATTCTGAAAGTACATTCCGAGACCTTTCAATTGATGTGGGTATCAATACTGCATCCATTTTAGTTTTTGCGCAATATGGCGTTTTCTACACAGAGTCCCCACTGTCACTGAGACTTGCAACCAAAATCGAGAAAATCCGTAAATCCGTTTGTTTTTCGGTATAAGGTGTATATATTCTGAAAGTACATTTCGAGACCTTTCAATTGATGTGGGTATCAATACTGCATCCATTTTAGTTTTTGCGCAATATGGCGTTTTCTACACAGAGTCCCCACTGTCACTGAGACTTGCAATGAAAATCGAGAAAATCCGTTAGGCGAAGGTTTGTTTTTCGGTATAAGGTGTATATATTCTGAAAGTACATTCCGAGACCTTTCAATTGATGTGGGTATCAATACTGCATCCATTTTAGTTTTTGCGCAATATGGCGTTTTCTACACAGAGTCCCCACTGTCACTGAGACTTGCAACCAAAATCGAGAAAATCCGTTAGGCGAAGGTTTGTTTTCCGGCATATGGTGTGTATATTCTGAAAGTACATTTCGAGACCTTTCAATTGATGTGGGTATCAATACTCCATCCATTTTAGTTTTTGCGCAATATGGCGTTTTCTACACAGAGTCCCCACTGTCACTGAGACTTGCAACCAAAATCGAGAAAATCCGTTAGGCGAAGGTTTGTTTTTCGGTATATGGTGTATATATTCTGAAAGTACATTTCGAGACCTTTCAATTGATGTGGGTATCAATACTGCATCCATTTTAGTTTTTGCGCAATATGGCGTTTTCTACACAGAGTCCCCACTGTCACTGAGACTTGCAAGGAAAATCGAGAAAGTCCGTTAGGCGAAAGTTTGTTTTTCGGCATAGGTGTATATATTCTGAAAGTACATTTCGAGACCTTTCAATTGATGTGCGTATCAATACTGCATCCATTTTAGTTTTTGCGCAATATGGCGTTTTCTACACAGAGTCCCCACTTTTTTCCACAACATGGCGTTTTCTACACAGACTCCCCATTGTCACTGGAAAATCGAGAAAATCCGTTTAGCAAAGTTTTTTCTTCGGTATAAGGTGTATATGTGGGTCTTCATACTGCATCCATTTTAGTTTTTGCGCTATATGGCGTTTTCTACACAGAGTCCCCACTGTCACTGAGACTTGCAATGAAAATCGAGAAAATCCGTTAGGCGAAGGTTTGTTTTTCGGTATAAGGTGTATATATTCTGAAAGTACATTCCGAGACCTTTCAATTGATGTGGGTATCAATACTGCATCCATTTTAGTTTTTGCGCAATATGGCGTTTTCTACCCAGAGTCCCCACTGTCACTGAGACTTGCAACCAAAATCGAGAAAATCCGTTAGGCGAAGGTTTGTTTTCCGGCATATGGTGTATATATTCTGAAAGTACATTTCGAGACCTTTCAATTGATGTGGGTATCAATACTGCATCCATTTTAGTTTTTGCGCAATATGGCGTTTTCTACACAGAGTCCCCACTTTTTTCCACAACATGGCGTTTTCTACACAGACTCATTGTCACTGGAAAATCGAGAAAATCCGTTTAGCAAAGTTTTTTCTTCGGTATAAGGTGTATATATTCTGAAAGTACGTTTCGAGACCTTTCAATTGATGTGGGTCTTCATACTGCATCCATTTTAGTTTTTGCGCTATATGGCGTTTTCTACACAGAGTCCCCACTGTCACTGAGACTTGCAATGAAAATCGAGAAAATCCGTTAGGCGAAGGTTTGTTTTTCGGTATAAGGTGTATATATTCTGAAAGTACATTCCGAGACCTTTCAATTGATGTGGGTATCAATACTGCATCCATTTTAGTTTTTGCGCAATATGGCGTTATCTACCCAGAGTCCCCACTGTCACTGAGACTTGCAACCAAAATCGAGAAAATCCGTTAGGCGAAGGTTTGTTTTCCGGCATATGGTGTATATATTCTGAAAGTACATTTCGAGACCTTTCAATTGATGTGGGTATCAATACTGCATCCATTTTAGTTTTTGCGCAATATGGCGTTTCTACACAGAGTCCCCCTTTTTTCCACAACATGGCGTTTTCTACACAGACTCCCCATTGTCACTGGAAAATCGAGAAAATCCGTTTAGCAAAGTTTTTTCTTCGGTATAAGGTGTATATATTCTGAAAGTACGTTTCGAGACCTTTCAATTGATGTGGGTCTTCATACTGCATCCATTTTAGTTTTTGCGCTATATGGCGTTTTCTACACAGAGTCCCCACTGTCACTGAGACTTGCAATGAAAATCGAGAAAATCCGTTAGGCGAAGGTTTGTTTTTCGGTATAAGGTGTATATATTCTGAAAGTACATTCCGAGACCTTTCAATTGATGTGGGTATCAATACTGCATCCATTTTAGTTTTTGCGCAATATGGCGTTTTCTACCCAGAGTCCCCACTGTCACTGAGACTTGCAACCAAAATCGAGAAAATCCGTTAGGCGAAGGTTTGTTTTCCGGCATATGGTGTGTATATTCTGAAAGTACATTTCGAGACCTTTCAATTGATGTGGGTATCAATACTGCATCCATTTTAGTTTTTGCGCAATATGGCGTTTTCTACACAGAGTCCCCACTGTCACTGAGACTTGCAAGGAAAATCGAGAAAGTCCGTTAGGCGAAAGTTTGTTTTTCGGCATAGGGTGTATATATTCTGAAAGTACATTTCGAGACCTTTCAATTGATGTGCGTATCAATACTGCATCCATTTTAGTTTTTGCGCAATATGGCGTTTTCAACACAGAGTCCCCACTTTTTTCCACAACATGGCGTTTTCTACAAAGACTCACCCATTGTCACTGGAAAATCGAGAAAATCCGTTTAGCAAAGTTTTTTCTTCGGTATAAGGTGTATATATTCTGAAAGTACATTTCGAGACCTTTCAATTGATGTGGGTATCAATACTGCATCCATTTTAGTTTTTGCGCAATATGGCGTTTTCTACCCAGAGTCCCCACTGTCACTGAGACTTGCAACCAAAATCGAGAAAATCCGTTAGGCGAAGGTTTGTTTTCCGGCATATGGTGTGTATTCTGAAAGTACATTTCGAGACCTTTCAATTGATGTGGGTATCAATACTGCATCCATTTTAGTTTTTGCGCAATATGGCGTTTTCTACACAGAGTCCCCACTGTCACTGAGACTTGCAACCAAAATCGAGAAAATCCGTTAGGCGAAAGTTTTTTTTCGGCATAAGGTGTATATATTCTGAAAGTACATTTCGAGACCTTTCAATTGATGTGGGTATCAATACTGCATCCATTTTAGTTTTTGCGCAATATGGCGTTTTCTACACAGAGTCCCCACTGTCACTGAGACTTGCAATGAAAATCGAGAAAATCCGTTAGGCGAAGGTTTGTTTTTCGGTATAAGGTGTATATATTCTGAAAGTACATTCCGAGACCTTTCAATTGATGTGGGTATCAATACTGCATCCATTTTAGTTTTTGCGCAATATGGCGTTTTCTACCCAGAGTCCCCACTGTCACTGAGACTTGCAACCAAAATCGAGAAAATCCGTTAGGCGAAGGTTTGTTTTCCGGCATATGGTGTGTATATTCTGAAAGTACATTTCGAGACCTTTCAATTGATGTGGGTATCAATACTGCATCCATTTTAGTTTTTGCGCAATATGGCGTTTTCTACACAGAGTCCCCACTGTCACTGAGACTTGCAAGGAAAATCGAGAAAGTCCGTTAGGCGAAAGTTTGTTTTTCGGCATAGGGTGTATATATTCTGAAAGTACATTTCGAGACCTTTCAATTGATGTGCGTATCAATACTGCATCCATTTTAGTTTTTGCGCAATATGGCGTTTTCTACACAGAGTCCCCACTTTTTTCCACAACATGGCGTTTTCTACGCAGACTCCCCATTGTCACTGGAAAATCGAGAAAATCCGTTTAGCAAAGTTTTTTCTTCGGTATAAGGTGTATATATTCTGAAAGTACATTTCGAGACCTTTCAATTGATGTGGGTATCAATACTGCATCCATTTTAGTTTTTGCGCAATATGGCGTTTTCTACACAGAGTCCCCACTGTCACTGAGACTTGCAACCAAAATCGAGAAAATCCGTTAGGCGAAGGTTTGTTTTCCGGCACATGGTGTATATATTCTGAAAGTACATTTCGAGACCTTTCAATTGATGTGGGTATCAATACTGCATCCATTTTAGTTTTTGCGCAATATGGCGTTTTCTACACAGAGTCCCCACTGTCACTGAGACTTGCAACCAAAATCGAGAAAATCCGTTAGGCGAAGTTTGTTTTTCGGCATATGGTGTATAAATTCTGAAAGTACATTTCGAGACCTTTCAATTGATGTGGGTATCAATACTGCATCCATTTTAGTTTTTGCGCAATATGGCGTTTTCTACACAGAGTCCCCACTGTCACTGAGACTTGCAATGAAAATCGAGAAAATCCGTTAGGCGAAGGTTTGTTTTTCGGTATAAGGTGTATATATTCTGAAAGTACATTCCGAGACCTTTCAATTGATGTGGGTATCAATACTGCATCCATTTTAGTTTTTGCGCAATATTGCAACCAAAATCGAGAAAATCCGTTAGGCGAAGGTTTGTTTTCCGGCATATGGTGTGTATATTCTGAAAGTACATTTCGAGACCTTTCAATTGATGTGGGTATCAATACTGCATCCATTTTAGTTTTTGCGCAATATGGCGTTTTCTACACAGAGTCCCCACTGTCACTGAGACTTGCAAGGAAAATCGAGAAAGTCCGTTAGGCGAAAGTTTGTTTTTCGGCATAGGGTGTATATATTCTGAAAGTACATTTCGAGACCTTTCAATTGATGTGCGTATCAATACTGCATCCATTTTAGTTTTTGCGCAATATGGCGTTTTCTACACAGAGTCCCCACTTTTTTCCACAACATGGCGTTTACTACACAGACTCCCCATTGTCACTGGAAAATCGAGAAAATCCGTTTAGCAAAGTTTTTTCTTCGGTATAAGGTGTATATATTCTGAAAGTACGTTTCGAGACCTTTCAATTGATGTGGATCTCCATACTGCATCCATTTTAGTTTTTGCGCTATATGGCGTTTTCTACACAGAGTCCCCACTGTCACTGAGACTTGCAATGAAAATCGAGAAAATCCGTTAGGCGAAGGTTTGTTTTTCGGTATAAGGTGTATATATTCTGAAAGTACATTCCGAGACCTTTCAATTGATGTGGGTATCAATACTGCATCCATTTTAGTTTTTGCGCAATATGGCGTTTTCTACCCAGAGTCCCCACTGTCACTGAGACTTGCAACCAAAATCGAGAAAATCCGTTAGGCGAAGGTTTGTTTTCCGGCATATGGTGTGTATATTCTGAAAGTACATTTCGAGACCTTTCAATTGATGTGGGTATCAATACTGCATCCATTTTAGTTTTTGCGCAATATGGCGTTTTCTACACAGAGTCCCCACTGTCACTGAGACTTGCAAGGAAAATCGAGAAAGTCCGTTAGGCGAAAGTTTGTTTTTCGGCATAGGGTGTATATATTCTGAAAGTACATTTCGAGACCTTTCAATTGATGTGCGTATCAATACTGCATCCATTTTAGTTTTTGCGCAATATGGCGTTTTCTACACAGAGTCCCCACTTTTTTCCACAACATGGCGTTTACTACACAGACTCCCCATTGTCACTGGAAAATCGAGAAAATCCGTTTAGCAAAGTTTTTTCTTCGGTATAAGGTGTATATATTCTGAAAGTACGTTTCGAGACCTTTCAATTGATGTGGGTCTTCATACTGCATCCATTTTAGTTTTTGCGCTATATGGCGTTTTCTACACAGAGTCCCCACTGTCACTGAGACTTGCAATGAAAATCGAGAAAATCCGTTAGGCGAAGGTTTGTTTTTCGGTATAAGGTGTATATATTCTGAAAGTACATTCCGAGACCTTTCAATTGATGTGGGTATCAATACTGCATCCATTTTAGTTTTTGCGCAATATGGCGTTTTCTACCCAGAGTCCCCACTGTCACTGAGACTTGCAACCAAAATCGAGAAAATCCGTTAGGCGAAGGTTTGTTTTCCGGCATATGGTGTGTATATTCTGAAAGTACATTTCGAGACCTTTCAATTGATGTGGGTATCAATACTACTGCATCCATTTTAGTTTTTGCGCAATATGGCGTTTTCTACACAGAGTCCCCACTGTCACTGAGACTTGCAAGGAAAATCGAGAAAGTCCGTTAGGCGAAAGTTTGTTTTTCGGCATAGGGTGTATATATTCTGAAAGTACATTTCGAGACCTTTCAATTGATGTGCGTATCAATACTGCATCCATTTTAGTTTTTGCGTTTTCTACACAGATTTCCCACAACATGGCGTTTTCTACACAGACTCCCCATTGTCACTGGAAAATCGAGAAAATCCGTTTAGCAAAGTTTTTTCTTCGGTATAAGGTGTATATATTCTGAAAGTACGTTTCGAGACCTTTCAATTGATGTGGGTATCAATACTGCATCCATTTTAGTTTTTGCGCAATATGGCGTTTTCTACCCAGAGTCCCCACTGTCACTGAGACTTGCAACCAAAATCGAGAAAATCCGTTAGGCGAAGGTTTGTTTTCCGGCATATGGTGTGTATATTCTGAAAGTACATTTCGAGACCTTTCAATTGATGTGGGTATCAATACTGCATCCATTTTAGTTTTTGCGCAATATGGCGTTTTCTACACAGAGTCCCCACTGTCACTGAGACTTGCAAGGAAAATCGAGAAAGTCCGTTAGGCGAAAGTTTGTTTTTCGGCATAGGGTGTATATATTCTGAAAGTACATTTCGAGACCTTTCAATTGATGTGCGTATCAATACTGCATCCATTTTAGTTTTTGCGCAATATGGCGTTTTCTACACAGAGTCCCCACTTTTTTCCACAACATGGCGTTTACTACACAGACTCCCCATTGTCACTGGAAAATCGAGAAAATCCGTTTAGCAAAGTTTTTTCTTCGGTATAAGGTGTATATATTCTGAAAGTACGTTTCGAGACCTTTCAATTGATGTGGGTCTTCATACTGCATCCATTTTAGTTTTTGCGCTATATGGCGTTTTCTACACAGAGTCCCCACTGTCACTGAGACTTGCAATGAAAATCGAGAAAATCCGTTAGGCGAAGGTTTGTTTTTCGGTATAAGGTGTATATATTCTGAAAGTTCATTCAGAGACCTTTCAATTGATGTGGGTATCAATACTGCATCCATTTTAGTTTTTGCGCAATATGGCGTTTTCTACACAGAGTCCCCACTGTCACTGAGACTTGCAATGAAAATCGAGAAAATCCGTTAGGCGAAGGTTTGTTTTTCGGTATAAGGTGTATATATTCTGAAAGTACATTCCGAGACCTTTCAACTGATGTGCGTATCAATACTGCATCCATTTTAGTTTTTGCGCAATATGGCGTTTTCTACACAGAGTCCCCATTGTCACTGGAAAATCGAGAAAATCCGTTTAGCAAAGTTTTTTTTTCGGTATAAGGTGTATATATTCTGAAAGTACATTTCGAGACCTTTCAATTGATGTGGGTATCAATACTGCATCCATTTTAGTTTTTGCGCAATATGGCGTTTTCTACCCAGAGTCCCCACTGTCACTGAGACTTGCAACCAAAATCGAGAAAATCCGTTAGGCGAAGGTTTGTTTTCCGGCATATGGTGTGTATATTCTGAAAGTACATTTCGAGACCTTTCAATTGATGTGGGTATCAATACTGCATCCATTTTAGTTTTTGCGCAATATGGCGTTTTCTACACAGAGTCCCCACTGTCACTGAGACTTGCAAGGAAAATCGAGAAAGTCCGTTAGGCGAAAATTTGTTTTTCGGTATAAGGTGTATATATTCTGAAAGTACATTTCGAGACCTTTCAATTGATGTGGGTATCAATACTGCATCCATTTTAGTTTTTGCGCAATATGGCGTTTTCTACACAGAGTCCCCACTGTCACTGAGACTTGCAAGGAAAATCGAGAAAATCCGTTAGGCGAAGGTTTGTTTTTCGGCATATGGTGTATATATTCTGAAAGTACATTTCGAGACCTTTCAATTGATGTGGGTATCAATACTGCATCCATTTTAGTTTTTGCGCAATATGGCGTTTTCTACACAGAGTCCCCACTTTTTTGCACAACATGGCGTTTTCTGTTAGGCGACTTTGTTTGTCATATGGTGTGTATATTCTGAAAGTACATTTCGAGACCTTTCAATTGATGTGGGTATCAATACTGCATGCATTTTAGTTTTTGCGCAATATGGCGTTTTCTACACAGAGTACCCACTGTCACTGAGACTTGCAATGAAAATCGAGAAAATCCGTTAGGCGAAAGTTTGTTTTTCGGCATAGGGTGTATATCGACAAAATCCGTTAGGCGAAAGTTTGTTTTTCGGCATAGGGTGTATATATTCTGAAAGTACATTTCGAGACCTTTCAATTGATGTGCGTATCAATACTGCATCCATTTTAGTTTTTGCGCAATATGGCGTTTTCTACACAGAGTCCCCACTTTTTTCCACAACATGGCGTTTTCTACACAGACTCCCCATTGTCACTGGAAAT
>NW_026884361.1:0-112200 GCF_032173495.1 Musca vetustissima | reverse complement strand
CAATAGGGTAATATATGGCGAGTCCAAAATTACTCCTGTTGGTTTATACGTTTGTGATTTGATTTCAAAATTTGTTCAACGCGTAAACGGTCATGAAAATAGCTATATATCATGTATTTATAACAACCAGAGACCATACAGTTGGTCAAATATCAACTATTTATCTCCAATTGGATATATAAATGAAGTCCCACCTAGTTTCGACATAAACACAAACATTCGATATTCTTTTTATGAAAAAGCGATATTTGGTACACATAGAGGGTGATGTGTATGCTGGTTGGTTTTTATTTTATTTTTTTTTATATTATTTATTTTTTCTTTGTTCTCTTCTGTTGTTTTTTTTTTTGTTTTTATTTAGTTTTTAAGTCTAATTGAGATTTTAACTCTCAAAATTACGGTATTCTCGGGAGCAAGGAATTATTCTACAGTATTATTGTAATATAATTATTTTTTCTCTTTTTTCACATGTCTAAGCATGGTGCTGTACACACTATATTGTAAATTTTGATAACACATTATAATCTTAAGTTTGGCTTTCTTTTATTAAAACTCTTCTGAATTATAACGTTTTTAAAAAAGGCTCAATAAATTAAACCTTAAACCTTAAACCTTAGTACTTTTCGTACATAAGTAATAAATTTCCAAAACTACGTTAATATCCCAACCCTACACTTCGACGGTAACTTTAATTTCAAATTCCAAGATTCAAGCTCGATTTGTATCTCCAAATTAAATTTGTACCAAATATAGTACCATATCGTACTTTTCGTACACATGAGTACACGCTTTCAAAACCATCTCCTTAAATGGACCCTACTTCTCAACCTTAATTCACACTCCAAATTTCAAGATTTTAGCGCTATCCGTTCCCATGCTACATAATTGTACCAAATTTAGTACAGTTTCGAACTTGTCGGATCGTTATAGTTCGAATTTCCAAAAACCTTTTGGTAAATCTATCCTAGCTCCAACGGTTCGCCAAATACCAATGGTATCACCTTTAGTACTTTTCGTACCGTTCCACGCCTTGGATGGTTCTTGAAAAAATATTCTTTATAAAATCCACGCCTTGGATGGTTCTTGAAAAAATATTCTTTATAAAATCCACGCCTTGGATGGTTCTTGAAAAAATATTCTTTATAAAATCCACCCCTTGGATGGTTCTTGAAAAAATATTCTTTATAAAATCCACGCCTTGGATGGTTCTTGAAAAAATATTCTTTATAAAATCCACGCCTTGGATGGTTCTTGAAAAAATATTCTTTATAAAATCCACGCCTTGGATGGTTCTTGAAAAAATATTCTTCATAAAATCCACGCCTTGGATGGTTCTTGAAAAAATATTCTTTATAAAATCCACGCCTTGGATGGTTCTTGAAAAAATATTCTTTATAAAATCCACGCCTTGGATAGGCCTTGAAAAAATATTCTTTATAAAATCCACGCCTTGGATAGGCCTTGAAAAAATATTCTTTATAAAATCCACGCCTTGGATAGGCCTTGAAAAAATATTCTTTATAAAATCCACGCCTTGGATGGTATTCTTTATAAAATCCACGCCTTGAAAAAATATTCTTTATAAAATCCACGCCTTGGATAGGCCTTGAAAAAATATTCTTTATAAAATCCACGCCTTGGATAGGCCTTGAAAAAATATTCTTTATAAAATCCACGCCTTGGATAGGCCTTGAAAAAATATTCTTTATAAAATCCACGCCTTGGATGGTTCTTGAAAAAATATTCTTTATAAAATCCACGCCTTGGATGGTTCTTGAAAAAATATTCTTTATAAAATCCACGCCTTGGATGGTTCTTGAAAAAATATTCTTTATAAAATCCACGCCTTGGATGGTTCTTGAAAAAATATTCTTTATAAAATCCACGCCTTGGATGGTTCTTGAAAAAATATTCTTTATAAAATCCACGCCTTGGATGGTTCTTGAAAAAATATTCTTTATAAAATCCACGCCTTGGATGGTTCTTGAAAAAATATTCTTTATAAAATCCACGCCTTGGATGGTTCTTGAAAAAATATTCTTTATAAAATCCACGCCTTGGATGGTTCTTGAAAAAATATTCTTTATAAAATCCACGCCTTGGATGGTTCTTGAAAAAATATTCTTTATAAAATCCACGCCTTGGATGGTTCTTGAAAAAATATTCTTTATAAAATCCACGCCTTGGATGGTTCTTGAAAAAATATTCTTTATAAAATCCACGCCTTGGATGGTTCTTGAAAAAATATTCTTTATAAAATCCACGCCTTGGATGGTTCTTGAAAAAATATTCTTTATAAAATCCACGCCTTGGATGGTTCTTGAAAAAATATTCTTTATAAAATCCACGCCTTGGATGGTTCTTGAAAAAATATTCTTTATAAAATCCACGCCTTGGATGGTTCTTGAAAAAATATTCTTTATAAAATCCACGCCTTGGATGGTTCTTGAAAAAATATTCTTTATAAAATCCACGCCTTGGATGGTTCTTGAAAAAATATTCTTTATAAAATCCACGCCTTGGATAGGTTCTTGAAAAAATATTCTTTATAAAATCCACGCCTTGGATGGTTCTTGAAAAAATATTCTTTATAAAATCCACGCCTTGGATGGTTCTTGAAAAAATATTCTTTATAAAATCCACGCCTTGGATGGTTCTTGAAAAAATATTCTTTATAAAATCCACGCCTTGGATGGTTCTTGAAAAAAATATTCTTTATAAAATCCACGCCTTGGATGGTTCTTGAAAAAATATTCTTTATAAAATCCACGCCTTGGATGGTTCTTGAAAAAATATTCTTTATAAAATCCACGCCTTGGATGGTTCTTGAAAAAATATTCTTTATAAAATCCACGCCTTGGATAGGCCTTGAAAAAATATTCTTTATAAAATCCACGCCTTGGATAGGCCTTGAAAAAATATTCTTTATAAAATCCACGCCTTGGATGGTTCTTGAAAAAATATTCTTTATAAAATCCACGCCTTGGATGGTTCTTGAAAAAATATTCTTTATAAAATCCACGCCTTGGATGGTTCTTGAAAAAATATTCTTTATAAAATCCACGCCTTGGATGGTTCTTGAAAAAATATTCTTTATAAAATCCACGCCTTGGATAGGCCTTGAAAAAATATTCTTTATAAAATCCACGCCTTGGATAGGCCTTGAAAAAATATTCTTTATAAAATCCACGCCTTGGATAGGCCTTGAAAAAATATTCTTTATAAAATCCACGCCTTGGATAGGCCTTGAAAAAATATTCTTTATAAAATCCACGCCTTGGATAGGCCTTGAAAAAATATTCTTTATAAAATCCACGCCTTGGATAGGCCTTGAAAAAATATTCTTTATAAAATCCACGCCTTGGATGGTTCTTGAAAAAATATTCTTTATAAAATCCACGCCTTGGATGGTTCTTGAAAAAATATTCTTTATAAAATCCACGCCTTGGATGGTTCTTGAAAAAATATTCTTTATAAAATCCACGCCTTGGATGGTTCTTGAAAAAATATTCTTTATAAAATCCACGCCTTGGATGGTTCTTGAAAAAATATTCTTTATAAAATCCACGCCTTGGATGGTTCTTGAAAAAATATTCTTTATAAAATCCACGCCTTGGATGGTTCTTGAAAAAATATTCTTTATAAAATCCACGCCTTGGATGGTTCTTGAAAAAATATTCTTTATAAAATCCACGCCTTGGATGGTTCTTGAAAAAATATTCTTTATAAAATCCACGCCCTGGATGGTTCTTGAAAAAATATTCTTTATAAAATCCACGCCTTGGATGGTTCTTGAAAAAATATTCTTTATAAAATCCACGCCTTGGATGGTTCTTGAAAAAATATTCTTTATAAAATCCACGCCTTGGATGGTTCTTGAAAAAATATTCTTTATAAAATCCACGCCCTGGATGGTTCTTGAAAAAATATTCTTTATAAAATCCACGGCTTGAACAAAATATTCTTTATAAAATCCACGCCTTGGATGGTTCTTGAAAAAATATTCTTTATAAAATCCACGCCTTGGATAGGCCTTGAAAAAATATTCTTTATAAAATCCACGCCTTGGATAGGCCTTGAAAAAATATTCTTTATAAAATCCACGCCTTGGATAGGCCTTGAAAAAATATTCTTTATAAAATCCACGCCTTGGATGGTTGGTTGGCTTTAGAAAATATTCTTTATAAAATCCACGCCTTGGATAGGCCTTGAAAAAATATTCTTTATAAAATCCACGCCTTGGATGGTTCTTGAAAAAATATTCTTTATAAAATCCACGCCTTGGATGGTTCTTGAAAAAATATTCTTTATAAAATCCACGCCTTGGATGGTTCTTGAAAAAATATTCTTTATAAAATCCACGCCCTGGATGGTTCTTGAAAAAATATTCTTTATAAAATCCACGCCTTGGATGGTTCTTGAAAAAATATTCTTTATAAAATCCACGCCTTGGATGGTTCTTGAAAAAATATTCTTTATAAAATCCACGCCCTGGATGGTTCTTGAAAAAATATTCTTTATAAAATCCACGCCTTGGATGGTTCTTGAAAAAATATTCTTTATAAAATCCACGCCTTGGATGGTTCTTGAAAAAATATTCTTTATAAAATCCACGCCTTGGATGGTTCTTGAAAAAATATTCTTTATAAAATCCACGCCCTGGATGGTTCTTGAAAAAATATTCTTTATAAAATCCACGCCTTGGATGGTTCTTGAAAAAATATTCTTTATAAAATCCACGCCTTGGATGGTTCTTGAAAAAATATTCTTTATAAAATCCACGCCTTGGATGGTTCTTGAAAAAATATTCTTTATAAAATCCACGCCCTGGATGGTTCTTGAAAAAATATTCTTTATAAAATCCACGCCTTGGATGGTTCTTGAAAAAATATTCTTTATAAAATCCACGCCTTGGATGGTTCTTGAAAAAATATTCTTTATAAAATCCACGCCTTGGATGGTTCTTGAAAAAATATTCTTTATAAAATCCACGCCCTGGATGGTTCTTGAAAAAATATTCTTTATAAAATCCACGCCTTGGATGGTTCTTGAAAAAATATTCTTTATAAAATCCACGCCTTGGATGGTTCTTGAAAAAATATTCTTTATAAAATCCACGCCTTAGATGTTTCTTGAAAAAATATTATTTATAAAATCCACGCCTTGGATGGTCCTTGAAAAAATATTCTTTATAAAATCCACGCCTTGGATGGTCCTTGAAAAAATATTCTTTAAAAAATCCACGCCTTGGATGGTCCTTGAAAAAATATTCTTTAAAAAATCCACACCTTGGATGGTCCTTGAAAAAATATTCTTTATAAAATCCATGCCTTCTACTGTCCTTAAAGTCCACGCTTCTGGAGACTCCTGATTGTTTCAGTTTTTTGTTTACAATTGTCCTCAAATGCTCTTGAACCCGATGTCAAACCATCATTATTAATAATAATTACCACCGAAAGCGAACATTGTCAATATTTCATCATGATTATCATTCAAGTGTCCTCATCGGGATGCTTTTCCATTAAATCACTGTACTACCACCACCATTACCCCACCACACACACACGCCATACCACTACACTTGCTAAATAACCCAAATGTATGTTAATTAGTGCCAAGTGGTTTGTACGGTGCAGTGAAATATGCGTATATTTCGCATTGATGAATAATTAATGACAAACATCTGGTGCAGGCAGCCAGCAGACCATTCGGCAGGTCGTCAGTCAGCCATTCGCTCATTCATTTGGAAAAGCCTAAAGAGGATGGATGTAAGATTTTATCTGCATTTTAAGTTGATGAATAAAAGTCACACGTAACAACCTCTCCAGAGCAAATGCAAAAGACATTAAAACAAATGTAGAACAACAACAACAGTAACATAATGATGAAGAAGCTGGAGGAGGAGGAGGGAGGGTGCACTCCATCGTATGAGAGGAAATTGGATTTTAATAATTTCTGTTAAAGCATTCTCGAACGAATGGATAAATTGCAAATTTGAAATGAAATGGAAATTTGGAGTAAAGGGGATAAATGTGGAAAATGCGGATTTCTGGCAAGGGGGAGGGGAGATGGAAGTAAATTTCGATCTATTAATGTAGACAAGACTTAAGATATCATCAATGGATTATGGGAAATTTAAGCGGAATAATGTTTTTCCTGCAGCACAAAAGGCGTGGATTTTATAAAGAATAGTTTTTCCTAGAGCCTCAAAAGGCGTGGATTTTATAAAGAATATTTTTCCTGGAGTCTCAAGAGGCGTGGATTTTATAAAGAATATTTTTCCTAGAGCCTCAAGAGGCGTGGATTTTATGAAGAATATTTTTCCTAGAGCCTCAAGAGGCGTGGGTTTTATAAAGAATATTTTTCCTAGAGCCTCAAGAGGCGTGGGTTTTATAAAGAATATTTTTCCTAGAGCCTCAAGAGGCGTGGGTTTTATAAAGAATATTTTTCCTAGAGCCTCAAGAGGCGTGGGGTTTATAAAGAATATTTTTCCTAGAGCCTCAAGAGGCGTGGGGTTTATAAAGAATATTTTTCCTAGAGCCTCAAGAGGCGTGGGGTTTATAAAGAATATTTTTCCTAGAGCCTCAAGAGGCGTGGGGTTTATAAAGAATATTTTTCCTAGAGCCTCAAGAGGCGTGGGGTTTATAAAGAATATTTTTCCTAGAGCTACCATATAGGGTTTCTTTTGAAGATTCTTAATTTTTATAAGGCCCTTCGACCTTGTTCTAATTTTCTAAAAAATATCCAACCCTTCCACCACAAAACTTCCACTTCAATGCAAATCAAATAGACCATATCAAGGGAGAGAAAAACCGCATGTCATTCAAATGAATTTATGGTGGCAAACAGACGACCAACCGACTACTACTAAGTTCAGCGGAGCCTGCAACCAAAAACAAAGCAACATTACACATACATACATTCAAATATTCATTAACCACAAGATTCGTATCAGCGACAACAAAAGAATTCTTTCGATTCTTCTCACACACCCTTCCTTCAACCCCCTATCTTGGAATAAGAAAAGTATTTTAAATTGTTTCACACACCATAAAAAATTATGACAATAATAATAAAATGTCAGCTCAAAGCTTTGAAGCGGGGCAGCAGGGGATCTCGGAAAACAAAATACACACACCGCTCGCTACTACATTTAAAGCAATTTTGCAATTGGACCACAATGAACTAATGAATTTGTGACGCTATTTTTATTCTCTCATTGAGGGGGGAAACCACAGAGGTCAGTGGAGTAAAAATGTTTTAGTCGTCCTCGTCGTCGCCGTCTTCAGCTTCGTATTTTTCTGTGCCATGCAGATGCCAAACAGGGTGCATTGAAGTACAATTTTCTGTCGTAAACTTACACCCCATTTATTCCATGGCAGGATGCAAGGACAACATTATTGGCTGGCTATGCAAAAAGACGAGGAAATATTCTTCCTTAAAGAAAATAACGAAGGAGCCGGAAAAGGACAGAAAAAAACTACGAACTACATTGTGGCGTTGACAATGCTATTCATGGTGGTACAATTTTTGTAGAGCATCAGATGACGAACAAAGCTTCTTTATACCCATATTCCGGGAATAAAGAAAACAACTACAACCACCGACAAATGCCAAAGCAAAAATCCGCAAAAAAATCCTCCGTGCAAATAAAATGGCCGCTGAGACAAAGCATTTGAATGCAGCCGCACCACAGGTGGGATGCAACAACAAAAATGGCTCCAGTAACAGCAAGGAATTGACTTGGAAAAAATGGCGAGTTACACCCCAGGAAGGAAACAAATACAACTACAGCCAGCTACAGCATCATCAACAACAACAACAATAAATGTTGTATAAAATTGGCAGTGGGCCAACGCAAATTATAAACTGCATTTAACATTTGCAGTTTAAGAAGAAGGTATCCTGAATGGAGGGGACACGGATAAAGGATCTCTGCTAATTAGGGGTTAAGCAAATGGGGCCCAATTTTTTCGAAACTGAATATTTTTTTAAATATTCTTTATAAAATCCACGCCTCTTGTGGTTGCAGGAAAAAATATTCTTTATAAAATCCACGCCTCTTGTGGTTGCAGGAAAAAATATTCTTTATAAAATCCACGCCTCTTGTGGTTGCAGGAAAAAATATTCTTTATAAAATCCACGCCTCTTGTGGTTGCAGGAAAAAATATTCTTTATAAAATCCACGCCTCTTGTGGTTGCAGGAAAAAATATTCTTTATAAAATCCACGCCTCTTGTGGTTGCAGGAAAAAATATTCTTTATAAAATCCACGCCTCTTGTGGTTGCAGGAAAAAATATTCTTTATAAAATCCACGCCTCTTGTGGTTGCAGGAAAAAATATTCTTTATAAAATCCACGCCTCTTGTGGTTGCAGGAAAAAATATTCTTTATAAAATCCACGCCTCTTGTGGTTGCAGGAAAAAATATTCTTTATAAAATCCACGCCTCTTGTGGTTGCAGGAAAAAATATTCTTTATAAAATCCACGCCTCTTGTGGTTGCAGGAAAAAATATTCTTTATAAAATCCACGCCTCTTGTGGTTGCAGGAAAAAATATTCTTTATAAAATCCACGCCTCTTGTGGTTGCAGGAAAAAATATTCTTTATAAAATCCACACCTCTTGTGGTTGCAGGAAAAAATATTCTTTATAAAATCCTCAGCCTCCTCCTCGCCCAACCTCCTTTGAACCAAATAATTGAGGCAATGTGATTCCCTCCACAATGCCAATAATCATTTGTTCCATCATTCCATAAGAGCAGATTTTTCTACAACCTTCGCAATTACGCGAAAAAAACAACTCCTCAGCTATCAACAATTGTTGATAGGGTTGGATTTTTGCAAATGGTCACCCGGTACCGCTGTTCTGTTCTGGTCTGGTGGTTGAGACAATCCACCGAATAGCAAAATACGAACGAGGAATGAAAGTGCAGGCGGGCAGGCAGCAGGGTGACAATGCAGTCGAAACACAAATTGCAGACAAAGTGTCAACAACAGTGAAATGTTTACTTGTCGGTGGCATTGTTATGTGCCGCGACAATATTCCCTACAACTACCTACCCCGCCAACCTTCTCTCCTTTTTTTCTTCCCCTTCTCTCGTTAACTTTAATATTTGACCGAACAATAGAATGACTTTTGTTTGTTGTTGGCAGCCAAACAAGGAGGGTTGGTCTGGGCTGAATGGCGAATCGGAAAAAATGAGTACCCCACAGCAGAAGATGTGTTGTTTACACACAGAGGCCACATGTCCATAACAACTGATTGTTGATGGTTGTCGTTTGTCTCTCCATGGATGTGGAGTGATTTCTTAGGGGGCTGGGTTGTGCAGGGTAAACCGCAGTCCCTAAATGGAATTATGGGTGCTTTAGTTGAAAGCCCATACATGGCCACCAGCACCACCAGCACCACCAGCAGACAATCGAATGAGAGACATATGAAATAACAAATCGACACGATGAACAATAACAACACCACAACAAGGCAAAGCAGTGAGCGACCATCACCACACCAGGACCTCCGCCGTCATGGTCATCAGAATAAATCGAATATTAATAATGACTATTGTGTCCAATGGACTGCAGTTGTCATTATTCGATCATCACCGTTATCGAGCTACACCCATCAGCGACAGTACCACAAACATCACCACCACCCTCACCCCGCCGCCCACCATCATCATCGCCACCACAAAATGACATTGTCATTCCGCCACACGGTGTTGAACCAGTTGTCGTTGTACTCCAACGACGACTGTGACGATGACATTACCTAGCAATTAGTACAGTTGAAAATTACGCTTATATCCGCAATTATGAAACCATTATGGAACTGTCTGGTGGTTTCCCTAACGGGACCCCATCTGGCAACTTGCCGCATATTGTTGTGGTAGCGGTGATGGTCGTGTATCCCCATAAAAGCAAATGGTGGAACAACAAAAAAAACCCCCATCGCTAAATTTAATTGCGGAAAAATAATTTCTTTCAAGTGGATATTGCAACAGCAAACTGCAATGGTGGCCGTCAGTCAGTCCAGGGGAAGAGAGGAGGACCCATTGGGGTAACAGCAAAAGTTTGTTCGAAAAAAATAAAACTTGTAATTAAAGTTCTTTAGATGTTATCACAAATGATTATGGATAAAAATCAAGAAGAATTAATGGCAATGCAGTGGGCGAAGGAGGCGACAGTGGGTTTGAGAACATTTACAGCCCGGATGTCACAACGTTATTAATTATAAATTTAATAAATAGTTTATAATAGTAACTAATTAAAAAGTAAAGTTTTTTTTACTTTCTTCCAGCGGTAATAAGGAGAATTCCATCCTGACAATATATTTAAAAAAAGTCCATTCAAGTATCAATTGTGTTAATAATCCAAACATAAACATAATTTGAACATATGAGCGGAGCAGTATAGTCGGACGGGAAGCACTCTATGGTTCTGCAGATCTACATTTTCGAGCCTGGGAAATATTTCACGGCATTTGTACTTTCTTAATAGAGTGTGGTCACCAGCTTCTCGGCGGAATCTTTTCCGAATCATGAGTAAAAATTACACTCTAGGAGATTCAAAATTTCAAAAGATTTGTGTAATTTGAAACGTTAAATATTGGCCGTTGCCTTTCCCATGGAAAAATTGTGATGTTCGGCTTTTAATTGTAGCGATTAGAGCTACAAGAAACCCATACCAAATAAAGTTTTCGGTAAATTTCATCCTCGAAATATGATCTGATTATTATCGAAAAATATAAGCGTCATTCTTTACATTAAACTGAACCTCAAGCAAAAACTCCTAGTCATCAGCGCTTCATTTCAGACCTCTAGTGTGGTATTGATAATAGTACACAATATCGCAATAGACCCATGTAAATATAATTTGAAGTCTCTAAAGCGACCAGAAAACAAACAAAAATAACGTTTTTTGGTCATTACCAGAAATATATTGTAGAGGTCTTCTCTGGCCAGAATCGGTCCTATATATAAAATTTCTTGACGTTGTGATATAATGGACAGTATCTGAATGGCTTAATGTGAGTACCTGCCATTTATAGAGATGGTATTTACCGGGTATATACCCAAGGGGTGGGTAAATACCCATTTGCGGGTATTTATTTGGGTATTTACTATATTGACTCGGTAATACAACATCTTACACCCTATTTCCGGGTTTCTGTTATCAAATCGATTTAGAATAGATAGTTTTACGATACTTTAAAGACGTGGGTAAATGCTTGGGAAATACCCGAGTTTTTACCCGAAAAATGGGTAAAAACTCATTAACTGCCGAACCACTTGACATAGGCGGCCAAAATTTTGCACACATGTTTCTAATGACAAAGCAAATATAGAAATCCAACATGGGGTCCCTGGGTCCAAGTTTTGATATAGCCCCCATATAACCGTATCTCCCGATTTAAGGTATTTTTTGCCTATTAGACACATTTTACAACCAAATTGGCTGTAATTTGGCACAGAGTGTTCTTTTTGGGTACCAAATGTCCATGCAAAATTTTATGTATGTAGGTCCACGTTTACTGGTAGCCCCCATACAAAGGTACCCCTATTTTGAGTATTTACCCAAAAATTGGGTATAAACTCACTAACTGCCGATCGGGAGGTACGGTTATATGGGGGCTATATCAAAACTTGGACCCAGGGACCCCATTTTGGATTTCTATATTTGCTTTGTCATTAGAAACATGTGTGCAAAATTTTGGCCGCCTATGTCAAGTGATTCGGCAGTTAATGAGTTTATACCCAATTTTTGGGTAAATACTCATAATAGGGGTACCTTTGTATAGGGGCTACCAGTAAACGTGGACCTACATACATAAAATTTTGCATGGACATTTTGTACTCGAAAAGAACACTCTGTGCAAAATTACAGCCAATTTGGCCTTAAAATGTGTCTAATAGGCTAAAAATACCTTAAATCGGGAGATACGGTTATATGGGGGCTATATCAAAACTTGGACCCAGGGACCCCATGTTGGATTTCTATATTTGCTTTGTCATTAGAAACATGTGTGCAAAATTTTGGCCGCCTATGTCAAGTGGTTCGGCAGTTAATGAGTTTTTACCCATTTTTCGGGTAAAAACTCGGGTATTTACCCAAGTATTTACCCACGTCTTTAAAGTATCGTAAAACTATCTATTCTAAATCGATTTGATAACAGAAACCCGGAAATAGGGTGCAAGATGTTGTATTACCGATTCAATATAGTAAATACCCAAATAAATACCCACAAATGGGTATTTACCCAATTTACCGGGTATTTAACCAATTTACCGGGTATTTACCCACTGCCCATCTCTAGCCATTTAGCCTACCCACAGTGGCTGAGCCACAGGTGGAATAACGCTCACCAGCACCGAAGTGCTTCTTCTTGTTTCCCACCAATAGTCAGGCCGGATCAACAGATCCTGGTGCACCTGACACTCGCGGCATGGAAAACCTCAGATCAGGTTCGAGACCTCTAACAAGAAGACTATACACGAAAAAGTTCACTAAGTTCTAGCCTTCTCCTAAACGCTTCAGGAGAAAAACTACTCAAACAACTGATTGTCTGCAAGAACCTTATTGAAATCCCACCTCTACATTCTATATACCCATATCTTCATAGTAACAACATTCCGTCAGTATATGGTTCCTGAGCCAATCATCCTCATCCAACTGCAATCCACGCATAAGATCAAGCGGCAATGCGCCAAACAGCATCTGCAACCATGCTAGCATGACGACCCGCTGGCACAAAAGGAGCTTCTTCTGTCGTAATACAGTCAATGCAGCTTTGTACCACATAGGTGAAGCATAAGTTGCACAGGTAACCAATTACCATATACTCAAGCCTATTAGACACATTTTAAGGCCAAATTGGCTGTAATTTTGCACAGAGTGTTCTTTTCGAGTACAAAATGTCCATGCAAAATTTTATGTATGTAGGTCCACGTTTACTGGTAGCCCCTATACAAAGGTACCCCTATTATGAGTATTTACCCAAAAATTGGGTATAAACTCATTAACTGCCGAACCACTTGACATAGGCGGCCAAAATTTTGCACACATGTTTCTAATGACAAAGCAAATATAGAAATCCAACATGGGGTCCCTGGGTCCAAGTTTTGATATAGCCCCCATATAACCGTATCTCCCGATTTAAGGTATTTTTTGCCTATTAGACACATTTTACAACCAAATTGGCTGTAATTTGGCACAGAGTGTTCTTTTTGGGTACCAAATGTCCATGCAAAATTTTATGTATGTAGGTCCACGTTTACTGGTAGCCCCCATACAAAGGTACCCCTATTTTGAGTATTTACCCAAAAATTGATTTAGAATAGATAGTTTTACGATACTTTAAAGACGTGGGTAAATACTTGGGTAAATACCCGAGTTTTTACCCGAAAAATGGGTAAAAACTCATTAACTGCCGAACCACTTGACATAGGCGGCCAAAATTTTGCACACATGTTTCTAATGACAAAGCAAATATAGAAATCCAACATGGGGTCCCTGGGTCCAAGTTTTGATATAGCCCCCATATAACCGTATCTCCCGATTTAAGGTATTTTTTGCCTATTAGACACATTTTACAACCAAATTGGCTGTAATTTGGCACAGAGTGTTCTTTTTGGGTACCAAATGTCCATGCAAAATTTTATGTATGTAGGTCCACGTTTACTGGTAGCCCCCATACAAAGGTACCCCTATTTTGAGTATTTACCCAAAAATTGATTTAGAATAGATAGTTTTACGATACTTTAAAGACGTGGGTAAATACTTGGGTAAATACCCGAGTTTTTACCCGAAAAATGGGTAAAAACTCATTAACTGCCGAACCACTTGACATAGGCGGCCAAAATTTTGCACACATGTTTCTAATGACAAAGCAAATATAGAAATCCAACATGGGGTCCCTGGGTCCAAGTTTTGATATAGCCCCCATATAACCGTATCTCCCGATTTAAGGTATTTTTTGCCTATTAGACACATTTTACAACCAAATTGGCTGTAATTTGGCACAGAGTGTTCTTTTTGGGTACCAAATGTCCATGCAAAATTTTATGTATGTAGGTCCACGTTTACTGGTAGCCCCCATACAAAGGTACCCCTATTTTGAGTATTTACCCAAAAATTGGGTATAAACTCACTAACTGCCGATCGGGAGGTACGGTTATATGGGGGCTATATCAAAACTTGGACCCAGGGACCCCATTTTGGATTTCTATATTTGCTTTGTCATTAGAAACATGTGTGCAAAATTTTGGCCGCCTATGTCAAGTGGTTCGGCAGTTAATGAGTTTATACCCAATTTTTGGGTAAATACTCATAATAGGGGTACCTTTGTATAGGGGCTACCAGTAAACGTGGACCTACATACATAAAATTTTGCATGGACATTTTGTACTCGAAAAGAACACTCTGTGCAAAATTACAGCCAATTTGGCCTTAAAATGTGTCTAATAGGCTAAAAATACCTTAAATCGGGAGATACGGTTATATGGGGGCTATATCAAAACTTGGACCCAGGGACCCCATGTTGGATTTCTATATTTGCTTTGTCATTAGAAACATGTGTGCAAAATTTTGGCCGCCTATGTCAAGTGGTTCGGCAGTTAATGAGTTTTTACCCATTTTTCGGGTAAAAACTCGGGTATTTACCCAAGTATTTACCCACGTCTTTAAAGTATCGTAAAACTATCTATTCTAAATCGATTTGATAACAGAAACCCGGAAATAGGGTGCAAGATGTTGTATTACCGATTCAATATAGTAAATACCCAAATAAATACCCACAAATGGGTATTTACCCAATTTACCGGGTATTTAACCAATTTACCGGGTATTTACCCACTGCCCATCTCTAGCCATTTAGCCTACCCACAGTGGCTGAGCCACAGGTGGAATAACGCTCACCAGCACCGAAGTGCTTCTTCTTGTTTCCCACCAATAGTCAGGCCGGATCAACAGATCCTGGTGCACCTGACACTCGCGGCATGGAAAACCTCAGATCAGGTTCGAGACCTCTAACAAGAAGACTATACACGAAAAAGTTCACTAAGTTCTAGCCTTCTCCTAAACGCTTCAGGAGAAAAACTACTCAAACAACTGATTGTCTGCAAGAACCTTATTGAAATCCCACCTCTACATTCTATATACCCATATCTTCATAGTAACAACATTCCGTCAGTATATGGTTCCTGAGCCAATCATCCTCATCCAACTGCAATCCACGCATAAGATCAAGCGGCAATGCGCCAAACAGCATCTGCAACCATGCTAGCATGACGACCCGCTGGCACAAAAGGAGCTTCTTCTGTCGTAATACAGTCAATGCAGCTTTGTACCACATAGGTGAAGCATAAGTTGCACAGGTAACCAATTACCATATACTCAAGCCCCAATCGGTCCGAAAACACTATTGATGGTACCAACGACAATTGTCAGCCTCTCCTTCAACCGACCAAGATCTCGAACACCGTTATCTGAGATACATAACAGTACTACAATACCGTATTCCGCATTCACCAGCTCGAATGAAGGAAGGACGGTTGTATGCCAACCTACCTTTCAGCGGTACCAGCACCGTGTTCTCGGTTGCCACCTTCACTCCAACTCGGTCACTACAGGCCTACGCATTCTGCATAACTTGCCCACAACGATTTTCCAGTTTAAGAAGGGGATAGTCGTTGCTTATCAATCATTAGAAGCAAGGCGTCCGCATACGACAAACTTTGGAGGTAGCTCCCAAAACAGAGAATCCATCATTAGGTTCCATATACATGGACCACAAATGGAACCCTGTGGGCAACCTTGTCCCTCCAGGCCAATGCAGTGGCTCCCATGACATAAGGCTTCCTATCTCGGAAATAACTCGCTCAAAGAGCAATCTTACAACATCCGACCTCTGACAACCTTGTGAGCATGCAATCCCATAAATCAAAGTCCGACATGACCTTCAATACAGAAGTGTCTGTATTTTAGAATAACAAAGTGTCTGTAATTTGGAATTCCAGGGCCTATTGTAAAAAAGTCAAAAAGTCATAACCCTAGTGTACATAGATATAAAGGAAAGTGCAAAAGGACGATGAAAACATACGAATATCGATTTCTTGATTTTGGGGACCCTATCTAAAATCTTATGAGCCACATTTTTCAATATTTTAAGATTCAAATTATTGTCTTTGTCTTTGATATTTACAAGTACTAGAAATAGAAAAGGGATACATTCCTCATTCTGGCTGATCACATGCCAACTCGAAAACATATATTTTTTGAATTTGTAACAAAATTGATATAAACTCTTACCCGACCAGCTCTCATTTGACATGTAACTTCAATTTTTGACGACATGAGGGTGTTTTTATCTTCCGGACAGGGCGATCCCAAAAGGTAACGCAATTCAGCCGATGTACGGTTTATGGGAACCAGCGATGCCAATGGGAAACCAAGACTCTGTAATAAAAAAAATAAATGGGTTAAAAATAAGTATAAATAGATAAAAAATTTTTGTCTATTATAACATATAATATTTGTATAAACAAATTAATACGTAATTTTTAAGCAGAAAAAAAAACGATTTAAGAAAATGATAATCAGAGTTCTACTTTGCGTCGATAAATAACCAAAATTCGAGTACACAATTGTGCAGGAATTGATGAGCAATTATGATCAATTGAAAATGCCTTCAGCAATGGTAAAACTATGAGACTGCATGAGAGATAACATGAAGCTTATTTTTTTGCCCCTCTAACTATGGTGGATTTCAAGCAGTTTCCAACAGTCTAATCGTATGATAACATATTAAATCTCCCATTAAAATATATCCTCTCCAATGATGATCCTTTTCATGTTACATATAAAAAAAATCCAAAAAGTTCACAAATGAATTTTTGGGAATGTGAGCAGATAGCGCAGCCTGGAGGAAAATGTCAAAAAACTCAACTCAACCACTTCAAACATTTTAATGCGGTATTGTTTCTAATCAACGATAGATGACAGCTCCATCGCCAATACTAAATAAATAATAACCACAACTAATAATGTAATGCATCTTTTTTTGCTAGACATCGATAGATGGCAGTGCCATCACATGGGAATGCTTTGTGTAAATTTTATGCTTAATAGTACCCTTTTAAACAGGAAAGCATTATTTATTTATTTTTTTTTTTTTGTATTTATTTATTTTTTTACAGAGCCCTCTATACATTTTTCAAGTCTTACTATTTAGCTTTCTCATAAGATAAACCCCTCTTTTGTAGACAATTTACAAAGGTATAGGCCACATGAGTTACGCATTCACAAAGCCAAACAATGGGTCGAAATATCAACGGAGTTTTTGTTAAAATATCGAAAAAAAATCTTTCGATCCCAATTAATTAGAACAATTTGCCAATACATGTCAAGGTTCAGCATCCGAAGCCCCATACGAAATACTACGAAATGTAAATAGTAGAGTATAGTTCCACACAAAGGAAAATGGCAAAACTATATGTGACGCACCTCAACCACTGCAACTAATGCAATGCAACGTTGGTTCTAGACAACGATAGATGGCAGTGTCATCAAATGACGATGTTTTGTGGATGTTTTTTATGCTATCAAGAGCAGCGAAAGAGATAAAAAATACATTTTTTGATGTAAGTCTCGATCTTTGATCTTTGTATTTAGTTTTCTCGTAGGATAATATCACTTCTGTAGCCAATTTACAATGATATAGCCCACATGAGTTACGCATTCATAATACCAAACATGTGTCGAGATATTTACCGAGTATTTGGTAAAACATCGAAAAAAAAAACACTCGATCCCAATTAATTAGAACAGGGTGCCACGGTTTAGCATCCGAAGCCCCATACTACCAACCGCGACATCAACCTCATCATATGATTATAACACGAAATAGAAATTGTAGGATATAGTGCCACCCAGAGGAAAATGGAAAACAGTTTAACAACTGCAAATAAATCAATGCGGCGTTGTTTCTGGCTGTTCTATTCTCCCAAGAGCGGTAAAGGGAGAGAAAAAATAAAAAAGAGAGTTTTTTCTAAAATATCGAAAAACAAACTTTCGACACGTATTAATTAGAACAGCGTGTCAAGGTTTAGCATCCGAAGCCCCTTACATTCTAATAACCAAAACTAAGTAAGTGAAACACTTTATCTACTGCAAATAATTAAATGCGGCGATGTTTCTAGACAACGATAGATGGCAGTCCCATCGCTATATATCAAAAATTCTCAGACTACAGGACTAATATTTTTTCTATAAAAAAATTCTCGTTAGGACTGATAGGTTCTTGTATAGGAAAAATTCCCAGACCCCCACAACTGATATTTTTCCAAAAAAAAAAAAAAATATCAGAATAATTTTTCAAGACCTATATGAAAAAGTTTTTTTTTTCTTTCGAAAAATCTTTTTTTAACTTATCTAAATGCGTGTATTAAAATAATCCAAGGATTATTTTAAAGTGTGAATTATTGAAAAAAGATTTCTCTGCAGAATTAAAAAAAAATATTCCAGATACCCAATGATAGTTTTCTACTTAAGGGAACCCCACCCATTCTCGATTTTAATTTTTCAAGATTTTCAATGGGCTGGTAAATCAATACCAATGCTTATTAAGGTTTGTAACTTTGCACACATATAATTGAATATTTAAAAAAGAAGAAAAATAATTTACAAAAAAATTTTGTTATTGTTTTGTTGTTGTTTTTTGTAATTAAAGAAAAGTCCTTATTTTTGATGGCGGGCATGATAACTCCTCACTGGATCATCGGAATCCGAAAATTTCAACGGTGTTAGAAAGAGTACATGTCTGGCTCTCGTATGAACTAGGATTATTGACTTCGCTCTAAAATTAACGAAATGGTGGACCTTTGAAAAAATATTTTTGGAAAATCGCCGATTTTTTACCAAAAACCAAGTTCAAAAATAAGGATGATCTTCAAGGATTGGCATTATCCTAGTTCATACGAGAGCTATACACTCCCAGAGAAACGTTGCAAAATTTGGAACCGATTGGATTATTAGTTTTTGAGTTATCGTGCCCGCCATTTGCAAAAAATGTTTAGAGAAAAACGCGTTTAAAGTTTGAGAAGCCCTTCAGCCGTCACTTGATGCTGACACAATAAATCGGATATATCTTCAAGAGTTCTTAAGATTTTCACTTGAAATTTTGTAGCGACATCCTTTAATCAGTGTAGATTCGAATTATATCAACAAAAATTTTGACCCCGAGAATGGGGGGGTCCCCTTAAATGGGTTTAAAAATTAAATTATTTAGAGGCTTTAAAAAAAATCTACCCTATTTAAACAATTAGGGTCCCTAAATGATGTAGTCACTATATATAAGAAATTCTTATAATCCAGAACTCATATTTTTTCTATAGATAAAATTCTTAGTTCACCTGGGACTGATAGATTTTTCTATACAAAAAATTCTATACAGAAAAAAAATTAAACTTCAGGACTAATAGTTTTTTCTATAGAAAAAATTCTCAGATCCCAGAACTGATATTTTTCTATAAAAAAATTCTCATACCCCACGACTAAAAGTTGTTTCTAAAGAAAAAATTCTCAGATCCCAGGACTGATAGTTTTTTCTATAGAAAAAATTCACAGACGTGATGTAACCACTTCAAACATTCAAATATTCTCTCAATGTTTATGTGGGATTGTTGTATTTCCGAACACCCCGTCTAGGATGGGGGGCCAACTCAAAAATTTATAACAAATACAAAACCTTTAAAAGAACTAGGGAAACCGGCAAACAGATGAAAAAATATCACATCACTCTAGATACAAAGGATATTTTCTGGTCTACCCAGAAAGCAGAGTGAATGAAAAAATTCTCAAACCGCAAATACTGATAGTTTTTTTCTATAGAAAAAATGTTCAGATCCCCAGGGCTGATAGATTTTTTATAGATAAATTCTCGGCTCCCATCTCCCATTTTTAAGAATATTTTTTCAAGACCTATCTAAGACGGTTTTTTTTTAATATTTTTTCCAAACTTATCGAAATGCGCTCATTTTAAGAAGGATTACTTTAAAGCGCGAATTTTTGAAATACGTTTTTCAGCGCATATTAAAAAATACTTTTCCAAACCGCTATTGGAAGTTTTCTATTTATAGAATACCTGCAGAGGTCTCTTAATTGGTTTCCAAAATTAAATTATTTGGGGGCTTTTGAAAAATCTGATCTACTTTAAAAAATTAAGTTCCCTAATTGATGTAGTTATAACACATTTGGTCATATTTTTCTTAGATTCAAATTTATTTTCCCTTAACTTGTTAATGTTGTTTTCAAAATATAATTTTTGTTATTTTCAATTTCATGAACTCGCGACCAACACCAAAGACAAATATTCACTTTCTAAGAATTTATAGTTGTTCTTCTACACTTTTTGTCATAACATGGAAAATAATGTTTGTCCTCTTTCTTGCCACGTGACTTAATCTAAATAAAATAACATGGAGGGAGATCAAGCAGTAAAAGGAGACGAAGGAGGAAAAGGAAAAAAATACAAGTCCACTGACAATAAATAATAACCCAATTTATTTATTGTTGATTGTGAAAATTTGCTAGTCCGTTTTTGTTGGTGGAGGTGGCTAGATGGCGGTTTAGGTTAACTTGTTTATGGTGTTATCGCGCGACATGGTGAATAGCAAGGCAAACAAAAGCACATTTAAATGCCCCAAGATTATTTATGGATATTTTTCCTTTTCGCCTTATTCAATTTTTGCTTTGTCTTCATGATTTTGTTGCTCCGTGCAATTTCAAGGACCATTCAATGCGATAAATACGGCGTGGATTTTTTAAAGAATATTTTTTCAAGGACCATTCAAATTGGATTTTAGAATATTTTTTCAAGGAAGAATTTTTTCAAGAATTCAACAAGGCGTGGATTTTATAAAGAATATTTTTTCAAGGACCATTCAAAAGGCGTGGATTTTATAAAGAATATTTTTTCAAGGACCATTCAACAAGGCGTGGATTTTATAAAGAATATTTTTTCAAGGACCATTCAACAAGGCGTGGATTTTATAAAGAATATTTTTTCAAGGACCATTCAACAAGGCGTGGATTTTATAAAGAATATTTTTTCAAGGACCATTCAACAAGGCGTGGATTTTATAAAGAATATTTTTTCAAGGACCATTCAACAAGGCGTGGATTTTATAAAGAATATTTTTTCAAGGACCATTCAACAAGGCGTGGATTTTATAAAGAATATTTTTTCAAGGACCATTCAACAAGGCGTGGATTTTATAAAGAATATTTTTTCAAGGACCATTCAACATTTTATAGGCGTGGATTTTATAAAGAATATTTTTTCAAGGACCATTCAACAAGGCGTGGATTTTATAAAGAATATTTTTTCAAGGACCATTCAACAAGGCGTGGATTTTATAAAGAATATTTTTTCAAGGACCATTCAACAAGGCGTGGATTTTATAAAGAATATTTTTTCAAGGACCATTCAACAAGGCGTGGATTTTTTAAAGGAATATTTTTTTTTCAAGGACCATTCAACAAGGCGTGGATTTTATAAAGAATATTTTTTCAAGGACCATTCAACAAGGCGTGGATTTTATAAAGAATATTTTTTCAAGGACCATTCAACAAGGCGTGGATTTTATAAAGAATATTTTTTCAAGGACCATTCAACAAGGCGTGGATTTTATAAAGAATATTTTTTCAAGGACCATTCAACAAGGCGTGGATTTTATAAAGAATATTTTTTCAAGGACCATTCAACAAGGCGTGGATTTTATAAAGAATATTTTTTCAAGGACCATTCAACAAGGCGTTTTTTTAAAGAAAGGACCATTCAACAAGGCGTGGATTTTATAAAGAATACTTTTTTCAAAGACCATTCAAGGCGTGGATTTTTTAAAGAATACTTTTTTCAAAGACCATTCAAGGCGTGGATTTTTTAATTCAAGAATAAGGAATATTTTTTCAAGGACCATTCAAGAATAAAGAATATTTTTTCAAGGACCATTCAAGGCGTGGATTTTATAAAGAATATTTTTTCAAGGACCATTCAACAAGGCGTGGATTTTATAAAGAATATTTTTTCAAGGACCATTCAACAAGGCGTGGATTTTATAAAGAATATTTTTTCAAGGACCATTCAACAAGGCGTGGATTTTATAAAGAATATTTTTTCAAGGACCATTCAACAAGGCGTGGATTTTATAAAGAATATTTTTTCAAGGACCATTCAACAAGGCGTGGATTTTATAAAGAATATTTTTTCAAGGACCATTCAACAAGGCGTGGATTTTATAAAGAATATTTTTTCAAGGACCATTCAACAAGGCGTGGATTTTATAAAGAATATTTTTTCAAGGACCATTCAACAAGGCGTGGATTTTATAAAGAATATTTTTTCAAGGACCATTCAACAAGGCGTGGATTTTATAAAGAATATTTTTTCAAGGACCATTCAACAAGGCGTGGATTTTTTAAAAATATTTTTTTCAAGGACCATTCAACAAGGCGTGGATTTTTTAAAAATATTTTTTTCAAGGACCATTCAACAAGGCGTGGATTTTTTAAAAATATATTTTTTTCAAGGACCATTCAACAAGGCGTGGATTTTTTAAAAATATTTTTTCAAGGACCATTCAACAAGGCGTGGATTTTTTAAAAATATATTTTTTTCAAGGACCATTCAACAAGGCGTGGATTTTTTAAAAATATATTTTTTTCAATGACCATTCAACAAGGCGTGGATTTTTTAAAAATATTTTTTTCAAGGACCATTCAACAAGGCGTGGATTTTATAAAGAATATTTTTTCAAGGACCATTCAACAAGGCGTGGATTTTATAAAGAATATTTTTTCAAGGACCATTCAACAAGGCGTGGATTTTATAAAGAATATTTTTTCAAGGACCATTCAACAAGGCGTGGATTTTATAAAGAATATTTTTTCAAGGACCATTCAACAAGGCGTGGATTTTATAAAGAATATTTTTTCAAGGACCATTCAACAAGGCGTGGATTTTATAAAGAATATTTTTTCAAGGACCATTCAACAAGGCGTGGATTTTATAAAGAATATTTTTTCAAGGACCATTCAACAAGGCGTGGATTTTATAAAGAATATTTTTTCAAGGACCATTCAACAAGGCGTGGATTTTATAAAGAATATTTTTTCAAGGACCATTCAACAAGGCGTGGATTTTATAAAGAATATTTTTTCAAGGACCATTCAACAAGGCGTGGATTTTATAAAGAATATTTTTTCAAGGACCATTCAACAAGGCGTGGATTTTATAAAGAATATTTTTTCAAGGACCATTCAACAAGGCGTGGATTTTATAAAGAATATTTTTTCAAGGACCATTCAACAAGGCGTGGATTTTATAAAGAATATTTTTTCAAGGATCAAGACGAGGCGTGGATTTTTTAAAGAATATTTTTTCAAGGACCATTCAACAAGGCGTGGATTTTATAAAGAATATTTTTTCAAGGACCATTCAACAAGGCGTGGATTTTATAAAGAATATTTTTTCAAGGACCATTCAACAAGGCGTGGATTTTATAAAGAATATTTTTTCAAGGACCATTCAACAAGGCGTGGATTTTATAAAGAATATTTTTTCAAGGACCATTCAACAAGGCGTGGATTTTATAAAGAATATTTTTTCAAGGACCATTCAACAAGGCGTGGATTTTATAAAGAATATTTTTTCAAGGACCATTCAACAAGGCGTGTTTTATGAATATTTTTTCAAGGACCATTCAAACCTCATCACACTAAATACAAAGGATATTTTCTGGTCAACCCAAAAATGCTGAGGGAAGAGGGAGAGGTGTGCTGAACGAAAGCAGAGTGAATGAAAACTCTTTAATCTTGGTAAAACCGCAACAAAACCCAAGAAACACATCACCAACTGTCAGGACACTTTTCGAAAACTTGGGGATATGCATACAAAATAACAACTACAACAACACCAACGATGGATTGGACACAGGACAAAAAAATGACAACAACTACATTGTCGATAAAAACTTGAGACCTCAATGGCCAGGACACAGAAAAAATAAAGTTATGACGATGACAACAGCAGCAGCAGTATTGGTGATAACAATGAATTGTGATGATGAGACGCAGACGAAGAAGAAGTGGAAGACCACTGGAATAACAGCAACAACTCACAACACCTAGCAGAGCAGACGTTTACTTGGCACTTTTTACAAGGCAGCACCAACAACCAGACGAACATTAACACCAACTGTTGTTCTGGTCCTCCTTTACTGTTCGGGCTGTCATCGACATCGTCATCATCATCGTCATTGGTTTGCTTTGCTTGATTGCTTCAGATTCAATTTATGCTGATACTGCAGCTATCTCTGAGTTTACTCGAAAGGACAGCAAAGACAATACTAGGCGAAGGACTAGCCAACCAACCTACGAAGCGCATCTAGCTAGTCAGCCGGTAGACAATAACTTTGTAGGCAACAGATGCAGCAGGACAACAACATGGCATCCTCCAGGTTGTCTGCACACACGCAAGACAATTTTAAATGATTTTCTTTTCTTTTTTGTTTGCATAAATCCTTTTTTCTAGCTAGGCCATAGTCCTTGAGCAAATCACACACAAACAAATCGAATGTTAGAGTTATAATTGTAAAAAAGTAACAGGTTATAGAGAGAAATAGTATCGTATCATAAACAATTTGTTAGCAATTTCTAGATTTGAAATTGTTATGAAGGTAAGGATATATATTTTTATTTATTTACTCTAAGGCGAGACTACAACAAGTATGGATATGGCGTGGATTTTTAAAAACAATATCTCTTCAAGGACTATCTGAGGCTTAGATTTATTAAAGAATATTTTTTCAAGGACTATCTGAGGATTTTTTTCAAGGTGGATTTTTTCAAGTACTATTTGAGGCGTCGTCAAGGACTATCTGAGGCGTGGATTTATTAAAGAATATTTTTGAAGGACTATCTGAGGCGTGGATTCATTAAAGCATATTTTTTCACCATCTGAGGTGTGGATTTATTAAAGAATAATTTTCAAGGACTGTCATAGGTGTGGAGCTTAAGAGAATATTTTTCAGGAACTATCGTAGGCGTGGAGTTTAAAATAATATTTTTTCAGGATCTATCGTATGCGTGGAATTTAAAAAATATTTTTTCAAGGACTATCAATGATGTGGAGCTTAAAATATTTTTTTTCTAGGACTATCATAGGAGTGGAGCTTAAAAGATTTATTTTTTTCAAGGACTATCATAGGTGTGGAGCTTAAAATATTTTTTTTTTCAAGGACTATCATAGGTGTGGAGCTTAATCGATTTATTGCTCGTCGAGGATGTCCACGTACGATATTTTCTGATAATGGTACAAATTTTGTTGGCGCTTCACGTGAAATTAGGCGGAACTTCATTCAATTCATTCGCGAAAGTTCCGAATCGATTTCAGATACCCTTATTCAGCAGGGTCTAGAATGGAAATTTATTCCAGCGGGTGCACCACATATGGGTGGACTCTGGGAAGCTGGAGTTAAAAGTTTCAAACATCATCTTCGAAAATATAGTCGAAATCTTCGTTTCACATTTGAAGAGTTAGCCACGGTCTTATCCCGAATAGAAGCTTGTCTTAACTCACGTCCTCTTTGCCCAATGTCGGATAATCCAGGAGAAGTTGTAGCTTTAACACCCGGTCATTTTTTGATAGGAGCCCCTTTATTAGCTCCGCCTGAGCCTGTTATAACTGAGCAACCGATATCGCTGGTGAATCGGTTTAGAAAAGTCCAGGCACTTGCTCATCAATTTTGCATCAGATGGAAAGATGAATACCTTAAAAATTTGCATATGCGGTATAAGTGGAAATTTCCGCAAAGAGATATTGTAAATGGCCATTTAGTCGTGGTTCGCAAGAGAATCTCCTTCCGACCTCGTGGAAGTTAGGTCGTGTAGAAAATGTTTACCCGGGTGTAGATGGACACGTTAGAGTGGTAGATATTCGTACGGCAAACGGCATTGTAAAGCGGCCTATATCCATATAGGCTATCATAGGTGTGGAGCTTAAAAGGTTTTTTTTTCAGGACCAATACAAGTCTCTATGAAGCTATCGACCCACTCTATCCTGAGGCTTATAATTTTAGGCCTCTGTTATAGTTAATTTACATATATTTATAAATCAGATTGTATTTATAAATTAAAAATTAAGTATGTTTTTCGTTACAACCAAATCACGAACCAACCCATAAACAAATATTATAACGGAAATAAATGTCGAATAACTCATATCGTTCAACATACATTCCAAAATATTTATGACAATTTATAGACTCACAACACATTCTTCATACTTTAATTTATCTTCTTCCCCTCTTCCTCCACCCAATCCATGAGCATATTGTCGTTCATATAAATTCTTGGCATTTCGCAAAAATTAATCCTTTCATATTCCATTGAGCATTCATTCAATTTCGCCCCAAGAACCAAGCCAACATCCTGCATAAATATTATCTAGGGGGGGACTTTGTGTTATTAAAATCTTCTCTTGAAATGTACAAATAAATTATTTCAACAAATTATTTTGGAACAAAAGGAGAGGGGCTGTAGGCAGGCATACATCATCATACATCTTTGACATACAACAAAGCAACACGAAGGGGAACAGCAAGACGAACAAGATGCACATGTGTTGTAAGATTTTAAATTGAATTCCATTTCTGGAAATGAGGATTGAAAAGATAAATGTTATGCCAGATATGATGCACTGCTTCTTCGGCCACATAATGCATCATAGGGATGTGAGGGTGGTATATGGAGAGGGAGTTTGGTAGGGAGGAGAGAATCAAAGACATTATAAATATCATTGTATTGAGAATGGTGTAGCTTCTCGTCAAGATGATATGAATGCTTTATGCCGCCTTAGCCTTTTATTCTGTGGTATTCTGATTTTTGCTAATCAAATTCTTCTTCACCAGGCTTGTGTGTCGGTTCTAATAATAAATATTTTTGATTGAATTTTATTGTTAATTTATGCTAGGATTATCAACAGGATGAAATGAAATGTTTACATTGTAATGTATATGGAGACGATAAAAGAAACATTCATACGTAATTAAACTGAAAAACAAACATTTTAAATAGGAAAATTATTCTTTAATAAATCCACGCCTTGTATAGGCCCTTGAAAAAATTAAAAAAAATCCACGCCTTGTATAGGCCCTTGAAAAAATATTCTTTAAAAAATCCACGCCTTGTATAGGCCCTTGAAAAAATATTCTTTAATAAATCCACGCCTTGTATAGGCCCTTGAAAAAATATTCTTTAATAAATCCACGCCTTGTATAGGCCCTTGAAAAAATATTCTTTAATAAATCCACGCCTTGTATAGGCCCTTGAAAAAATTTTCTTTAATAAATCCACGCCTTGGATAGTCCTTGAAAAAATATTCTTTAATAAATCCAAGCCTTGGATAGTCCTTGAAAAAGTATTCGTTTAAAAAATCCATTGAACTTTTTTTAGTCTTTCTATAATTTCTTACATTAATGTTTATAAGTTTCCCGATAAAAGTAAGTCATAACTTTTCATAATTTTTTCGAAATTCAATTTAAAGAAATTTGCTACTAAATACTTTACTAATCACTTTTTTCTTCTTCATCTCTTAACAAAAAAAAGTGAACAAAAATGGAAACCAAACTTTTTCCGGCTTTTTGGTGTGTGTTGTGTTCATCTCCTCTCTCTCGCTCTCTCGCTCACTCTCTCTCTTTTTATTTGCTAACAAAATATAATAAATTTCATTAAATCGATGCATACGCAACGGATATTGCAGTTAGAGGCAAACTTCAGATACCACAGAAGATTCAACAACAAACAAGCAAAGCAAGCAGGCAACTGAAGTCAGGCCAGAGGCAACCAACCTCCAACCAACCAACTGCCAACCGATATTGCAGCAGCAACACATTTCTAATAATTTTTTATTTCAAAAATTTTGTTCATTTCTCTTCCTGCTGCTCCTGTTCAATGTTTTGGCAAAGACAGCTAAACTAAGTTAGAAGCTGATTATAAGGAAAAAAGAAGAAGAACAAGATACCAGGAAAAAATTCTAACAGAAAAACTTTTTCACAAATTCTATTATGTAGAGGGGAGAGGCTGGATAAGATTGGCAGGGAAGCTGAGTTAACTCCTCTGGTTTGAGTCGTCGGTGTATGGCTATGAATGAAGCCAAGTTTTAACGGATATCCGGAGCTAAGTTAACAAACATTTAGACAAATGCTTTCACATCCAGACACTATCTTCAGAACATGTAAGGGCAACACAACTGCAACAGCAACAACAACAACATCAAAAAATAGGAACAGATATGCACACATATTGCCATCATCAAAACCTCAGCTTCCCTCTTCTGTTCGCCAACCATGTGTAACATGGTTTTCCAGACCAAGGAATAGTGTCATAGTCATCATCCTCATCTTAAGAAAAATCGTAAACCAGAAGAAGAGTTCTATGTGTGTGTGTGATTGTGTTTATGCGGTGCAATATTGAAGTGATTTCAAATATTAACACATTGAGCGGAAACACCATCACCGTTAGCAGCTCGCTCAACTCAACTCTTCCTGCCAAAGAAAAATAAAAACGCAACATAAAGAAGAAGAAGCTGCGCAGTGTTAGAGAGCAAAATAAGAGGCAAATTGAGCAAAAATCCATGCCAACTTCTGAGGCGGCACACATATGGAAAGTCACAAAAGAAATATTACACACTATAAATATGATTTCAGGAGGAAGAGGAGGAGGGGGTTCGATCAAAGGGAACTCCTAACTGCATAACATCGGTAATTGATGGTGGGGAATTTTATACAAGGAAAAAGGATACGATTTTCCTCAAAAAAAATTATCCAAAAGGCGTGGATTTTTTTAAAAAAGACTTTAGCAAGGACCTACACAAGGCGTCGATTTTTTAAAGTATATTTTTGCAAGGACCAACATAAGGAGTGGATTTCTTAAAGGATATATTTTCAAGGACCAACATAAGGCGTGGATTTCTAAAGGAATATTTTTTCAGGGACCAACGCATGCGTGGATTTCTTAAAGGAATATTTTTTTAGGGACCAACACAGGCGTGGATTTATTAAAGGATATATTTTCAATATAAGGCGTAGATTTCGTAAAGGATATATTTTCAATATAAGGCGTAGATTTCTTAAATGATATATTTTCAAGGACCAACATATGGCGTGGATTTCATAAAGCAAATATTTTCAAGGACCAACATATGGCGTGGATTTCATAAAGCAAATATTTTCAAGTCCTATCTGAGGCGTGGATTTTTTAAACAATTTTTTTCAAGGACCAACATATGGCGTGGATTTCATAAAGCAAATATTTTCAAGTCCTATCTGAGGCGTGGATTTTTTAAACAATTTTTTTCAAGGACTATATGAGGCGTGGATTTTTTAAACAATTTTTTTCAAGGACTATATGAGGCGTGGATTTTTTAAACAATTTTTTTCAAGGACTATATGAGGCGTGGATTTTTTAAACAATTTTTTTCAAGGACTATATGAGGCGTGGATTTTTTAAACAATTTTTTTCAAGGACTATATGAGGCGTGGATTTTTTAAACAATTTTTTTCAAGGACTATATGAGGCGTGGATTTTTTAAACAATTTTTTTCAAGGACTATATGAGGCGTGGATTTTTTAAACAATTTTTTTCAAGGACTATATGAGGCGTGGATTTTTTAAACAATTTTTTTCAAGGACTATATGAGGCGTGGATTTTTTAAACAATTTTTTTTCAAGGACTATATGAGGCGTGGATTTTTTAAACAATTTTTTTCAAGGACTATATGAGGCGTGGATTTTTTAAACAATTTTTTTCAAGGACTATATGAGGCGTGGATTTTTTAAACAATTTTTTTCAAGGACTATATGAGGCGTGGATTTTTTAAACAATTTTTTTCAAGGACTATATGAGGCGTGGATTTTTTAAACAATTTTTTTTTCAAGGACTATATGAGGCGTGGATTTTTTAAACAATTTTTTTCAAGGACTATATGAGGCGTGGATTTTTTAAACAATTTTTTTCAAGGACTATATGAGGCGTGGATTTTTTGAACAATTTTTTTCAAGGACTATATGAGGCGTGGATTTTTTAAACAATTTTTTGCAAGGACTATATGAGGCGTGGATTTTTTAAACAATTTTTTTCAAGGACTATATGAGGCGTGGACGTTTTTTTAAAAGAATATTTTCCAAGGTGAATTTTTTGAAGGAATTTTTTTTTAGGGACGACCTATTCGGTGGATTTTTAAAGGTCGAGATCGATTTTTAATGATATCCATTCAATGCCCTTATCTGAAATCTCTTCAGTGTTCTTCAAGACGATGTTAAATGACATAACTTTGTTTATGTGTGTTTGTGAAGACCTAAATAAAAGAAAAATTGGTGTAAGCGTGTGTGTGAAATCCCTCTCACACATATGTTGTGCCTTGTATTGTTTGTCGGTTGCCGTTGATGTTGCCGACGCTACAATTCCCGCTGCCGTTTTAGAGGGCGACGGTGGGGACGAATGGCGAATGAACGAACGATTTAACCATTAAGAAGTTTGAAGAGGTTTTGTGCCTAATGCAGATGCAAATTTTCCTTCAAATGTGTTTCTTTCGATTTATGGGGTCCCCCCTTCTTTCCCACAGTTACCACACAATTCCTAAGCAAACAAATGCTGCACGGTGGGGAGCATGGATATACTGCATTCATACATTTGTATCTAAAATAAATTCTTGAAAATTTGTTTGGTTGAATGAATTTATGTGAATGTGTGTTTGGGTGTGTGTGTGTGCAACCACTACAAACACTTGCAGTGAAATGCTATTTCTTTAGCCGTAAACCTTCCCCCCTACTTGAAAAGGTAAATGTATGGAAAATCTAAAGTGGCGTATGAGTGTTATTTTGTTGAATGCAAGTGTTATATGTATAAGAATAAATGTGACCGAGGCAGAAGGCAACCTTTAAATATATTGATACATATTTTAAATATTTAAATAAAAACAATCTTGAAAAATTATTCTTTAAAGAATCAACGCCTTAGATAGACCTTGAAAAAGTATACTTTAAATAATCCACGCCTTGGATAGTCCTTGAAAAATTATTCTTTAAATAATCCACGCCTTGGATAGTCCTTGAAAAATTATTCTTTAAATAATCCACGCCTTGGATAGTCCTTGAAAAATTATTCTTTAAAGAATCCACGCCTTGGGTAGTCCTTGAAAAATTATTCTTTAAAGAATCCACGCCTTGGGTAGTCCTTGAAAAATTATTCTTTAAAGAATCCACGCCTTGGATAGTCCTTGAAAAATTGTTCTTTAAATAATCCACGCCTTGGATAGTCCTTGAAAAATTATTCTTTAAATAATCCACGCCTTGGATAGTCCTTGAAAAATTATTCTTTAAAGAATCCACGCCTTGGATAGTCCTTGAAAAATTATTCTTTAAAGAATCCACGCCTTGGGTAGTCCTTGAAAAATTATTCTTTAAAGAATCCACGCCTTGGATAGTCCTTGAAAAATTATTTTTTAAAGAATCCACGCCTTGGATAGTCCTTGAAAAAATATTCTTTAAAATTCCACGCCTTATGAAAAAAATTCAAAAAAACGACTTCTGCTTCTCCCATTTGTGGGGCATTCTTCGCTTACATACCTCAATTAAAGACCGGAAGAACCTTTTATACTTCAATAAAAATCCGTATTTCATTGTACCAACCTTGTTCCACCACTCTATAGCAGAACATTTATTTTTGAGTGCACATAGGTCTGGATGTGTGTGCACATGTGTCATAATATATATACACCTACATACACACATATTCAAATATCTCGAACAATATGCATCGTTCACTCTTAACCGCAATTGCACTTTTAAGTCGCTTTTATGGTGACACTTGCGTACGAATACGAGTAGAGCAGCACCAGTCAGCCAGCCAAGCATGTTGTGTGGTGCATGTTAAAGCATAGGCAACAGCAGCACCACCAGTCAATGGCATCATCGTCACCAACAACAAGAACAACAACAACGTGATTTAACAGAAACCACATAACTTTTAGCTAAAAGGATATGTTGATGGTGCCTTGGCGTCGTTTATTGATGTTGATGGTATGTGAATGTGAGCAACAACATCAGCAACAGCAACAACAACACCAATACCATATGAGATTTTCAAGGAAGAACAAAAAATATGAATGAAAATGGCAGAAAGGATGTTGTCGACACACATTGGCGGTTGACGACTGTCTTTGACTGCAAATGTCTTGCAACTTTCCACACTGCCGGCTTCTTCGTCTACCTCCCCATAGTAATAAAAATCCATTGAAATATGTCACATTTATAGTTGAAATTCCAATATCACAATCACGTGAATCCGTTCAACAAGAATCCGTCAGAGTAGCTAATAAAAGCAACGGAGGAATGATGGCAACACAAATAAACATCTAAAATCCATGAAGTGAACTACACAGTGAAGAATATATTCTTAAATAATTCAGGGCTCAAATGGTCCTTGAAGAAAATCTACTGAAACACCCAGACCTCAGATGGTCCTTGAAGAAAAATCTTCTAAAAAATCCAGGCCTCAGATGGTCCTTGAATAAAATCTTCTAAAAAACATTCAGGCCTCAGACAATCCTTGAAAAAATCTTCTGAAAAAATCCAGGCCTCAGACAGTCCTTGAAGAAAATCTTCTGAAAAAACCCAGGACTCAGACACTTCTTGAAGAAAATCTTCTGAAAAAATCCAGTCCTTGAAGAAAATCTTCTGAAAATATCCAGGACTCAGATAGTCCTTGAAGAAAATCTTCTGAAAATATCCGGGACTCAGATAGTCCTTGAAGAAAATCCTCTGAAAATATCCGGGACTCAGATAGTCCTTGAAGAAAATATTCTGGAAATATCCAGAACTCAGATAGTCCTTGAAGAAAATCTTCTGAAAATATCCAGGACTCAGATAGTCCTTGAAGTAAATCTTCTGAAAATATCCAGGACTCAGATAGTCATTGAAGAAAATCTTCTGAAAATGTCCAGGACTCATAGGGTCTTTGAAGAAAATCTTCTGAAAATATCAAGGACTCATATGGTCCTTGAAGAAATCCTTCTGAAAATATCCAGGACTCAGATAGTCCTTGAAGAAAATCTTCTGAAAATATCCAGGACTCATATGGTCCTTGAAGAAATCCTTCTGAAAATATCCAGGACTCAGATAGCCCTTGAAGCAAATCTTCTGAAAATATCCAGGGCTCAGATAGTCCTTGAAGAAAATCTTCTGAAAATATCTAGGACTCAGATAGTCCTTGAAGAAAATCTTCTGAAAATATCCAGGAATCAGATGGTCCTTGAAGAAAATCTTCTGAAAATATCTAGGACTCAGATAGTCCTTGAAGGAAATATTCTTTAAAAAATCCACGCCTTAGATAGTCCTTGAAGAAAATATTCTTTAAAAAATCCACGCATAAGATAGTCCTTGAAGAAAATATTCTTTAAAAAGTCCACGCCTTGGATAGTCCTTGAAAAAATATTCTTTAAAAAAGTCCACGCCTTAGATTGTCCTTAAAGATAATCTTAAATAAATCGACGCCTCAGATAGTCCTTGAAAAGATAGTATTTAATAAATACACGCCTTAGATAGTCCTTGAAGGAAATATTATGTATTAAATCCAAACCTTAGAGAGTCCTTGAAGGAAATATTCTTTTAAAAAATCCACGCTTAGATAGTCCTTGTATAACTATTCTTAAAAATTCCAATCCTTAGAAATCCTTGAAGAAAAATTTCTTTAAAAAAGCAACGCCTCAGCTTTTCTGGCTAATCTTCCTTTAAAATAAGGACGAAAAATATCCTTCTTAATCACACTTCCCTTTTTCTTTTTCATTGATGCGGATTGTAATAAATTTCAGTGCATATACACAAAAAACACAAAACAAGAAATATTTCGCAGTTATCTGTTATCGGAAATATTTGAATGTAAATATATTTCCATATTTCTTTTTGGCTCAGACTCTTTTTCTTCGAGTTTGAAGTGTGAACGTGTCTTCTTCATTGTCGATATTGTCGTCTACTTCGTGGGTATTTGAAAATATTTATTCTTTGGGAAATTCCGATGCTAACAGGGACGCTGCTGTAAAATGCCAAACATAAAATGTCGCTTTGTATCGAAGTGTGTGCAGAAGAAAAGAACAAGAAATGTACAAAATTTCCAAAACGACACGTATTTGACTTTTCTTCTTCTTCTTCTTGTGCTTCGTTTCATCGAATTGTATTGAATGTGAATACAATTTTTAAAGATCATAACCCCTTCCGTGGAGACGGAGTGTGGCGAACAAAGGAAGTGCAATTGGCAATAAGTTCAGAGGTACAGAACTTTGGATACCTTACAAGAGAATTGAAATCAAGGACAATCAGAGCCAAGGATAAAGATTTTTTAAAAATATTTTTTAGGGACTTTGGATAGTCCTGACGTGGTTTTATTAAAGAATATTTTTTCAAGGACTATCCAAGGCGTGGATTTATTAAAGAATATTTTTTCAAGGACTATCCAAGGCGTGGATTTATTAAAGAATATTTTTTCAAGGACTATCCAAGGCGTGGATTTATTAAAGAATATTTTTTCAAGGACTATCCAAGGCGTGGATTTATTAAAGAATATTTTTTCAAGGACTATCCAAGGCGTGGATTTATTAAAGAATATTTTTTTCAAGGACTATCCAAGGCGTGGATTTATTAATGAATATTTTTTTCAAGGCCTATATAAGGCGTGGATTTTTTAAAGAGTATTCTTTCAAGACCTACATAAGACGTGGATTTTTTAAAGAATATTCTTTCAAGGATTAGCTAAGGCGTGGATTTATTAAAGAATATTTTTTTCAAGGCCTATATAAGGCGTGGATGTTTTAAAGAATATTTTTTCAAGGCCTATATAAGGCGTGGATGTTTTAAAGAATATTTTTCAAGGCCTATATAAGGCGTGGATGTTTTAAAGAATATTTTTTCAAGGCCTACATAAGGCGTGGATTTTTTAAAGAATATTTTTTCAAGGCCTACATAAGGCGTGGATTTATTAAAGAATATTTTTTCAAGGCCTATATAAGGCGTGGATGTTTTAAAGAATATTTTTTCAAGGCCTATATAAGGCGTGGATGTTTTAATGAATATTTTTGCAAGGACTTTCTAGATTTTTTAAGTTTTTTTACAGATAATTTTAAACGGCTATCTGAGGTATGGATTTCATGGCGCTCCATATGGATGCCTTAATCGAAATGCTCCTTCTTATATATTGTAGGTATCAGAAGTGGCAATGCGACAAAAGAAATATTTTAGTTGTTGTGATAATGGGACACTTTAAGCTATTTTGCTCCCAAACAGGACAAAGGGAGCGTGGATCTCCCTAAATTGTAGTTGGTTTTTTCATCGGAATGGTAATAAAGTCATGAAATTTATATTTGAATTTATAGAAGACGTAATCAAAAATTATTGGTAAACGTAAGTGGTTGCGTGAATGGGGTCAAATGCAATTCAAATAGCTGCAGGAAGAAGGATTTTTTGGTGGGTGAACGACTATTAAGAGAAGTAAACTGTTAAGTATTGGAAATGGTCCTGAAGAGCAAGTATATTTTTTGTTTATAATTTTCAATAGGGATAAACCACATTTCATTTCCACATCTGATCTTTTTTTAAATTCTTACTGAATAGAGATTATATATTCTAAATGTGGGGATTTTCCTGGAAAAGGGTTTCGCCATTTTTTCTATAACCCATAATCTTTCTCCCATATAACACTTTCTCTATCCCCTTTAACATCCCTTAACGTTCAATCAATTGTTTCATCTGTTTCTTCTTCGTTAACAAAAAAGCAATTAAATTTCTAACAAAATCGGAGAGATAACATCATTTTCATTTAGGCCTTAGCTTATAATTTATTTTCACTTTTTGTTGTCTTCTTTGTTGTTTTTGTGTCAAATTTATTTTACAAGTACCTACTCTGGGTGCCGATAAAATCTCTGCTTAGCTCTTGGCATAAAAATGTAATGAAAAAGCCAATAAACTTTGCATATCGATTGTCATGAAATGATTTAATTTTGAGATTAGGAAAAGTGCAAGTTTTTTTGTTTATTTTCTTGTTGTGTCTTGTTTAAATAACGGAATTATTTAAGTTTTATGGCAAATGTTTAGTTCGACAGTGACCTTATACATATAGAAACAATAACTAATATATTAATGCGGGGGTATGCAAAACAAAATATTATGAAAAAAAAATATTTTTAAACATCCACGTTACTGGCTACTTGGAAGAATATATTTTTAACCAGTAAGGAAAGCTGTAAATTCGGGCGGTCATTCGTTTGTTACAATCGGACAAAAGTATGTAAAATCAACTTCAAACAAATATCAATAGGTCATCCGTTAGGCTATGTCTGTACTTCTAGAAAACGCAGCTACGTTATTCTATTCTCAATTCTGTACGTTGTGTAAAATCTGATGTCAATATGACTAACATGAGGAGTTTGATGCCTAATTTACTTAAAATCGGACGAAAATGTATATGGAAGCTATATCTAAATATAAACCGATTTAGCGAAACTAGTCACAGGTTAGGTTATACTAATCCCAGTACGATTTGTTCCTATCAGCCATATATTGGTTCCTTGGTGCGTCAATTACTTAAAATCAATCGATAATATATAAAGGGGCTATATCTAAATCTCAAGGGATTTTCACGAAACTTGGCACACATCATTCTGGACTAAATTCAGTACATTCATTACATTCAATCGGAAGAAAATATATATATATATATATATATATATCTGAACCGATTTTTTACGAAACTCAGTACACATCATTCCAGCATCAATTCAGTACGCTATGCCAAATTTCGTGCAAATTGAAAGATATATAGGGAAAATATATATATCTAGATCTGAACCGATTTTCACGAAACTCAGCATACATCATTCCAGCATCAATTCAGTACGCTATGCCAAATTTCGTGCATATCGAAAGACATGTCACATATGTCATATGACATGTCACATATGTCATATGACATGTCATATAACATATGTGACATGTCATATGACATATGTGACATGTAATATGACATATGTGACATGTCATATGACATTTGTGACATGTCATATGACATATATGACATGTCATATAACATATGTGACATGTCATATGACATATGTGACATGTCATATGACATATGTGACATGTCATATGACATATGTGACATGTCATATGACATATGTGACATGTCATATGACATATGTGACATATCATATGACATATGTGACATGTCATATGACATATGTGACATGTCATATGACATATGTGACATGTCATATGACATATGTGACATGTCATATGACATATGTGACATGTCATAGGACATATGTGACATGTCGTATGACATATGTGGCATGTCATATGACATATGTGACATGTCATATGACACATGTGACATGTCATATGACATATGTGACATTTCATATGACATATGTGACATGTCATATGTCACATGTCATATGACATATGTGACATTTCATATGACATATGTGACATGTCATATGACATATGTGACATGTCATATGTGACATGTCATATGACATATGTGACTTGTCATATTCGACATGTCATATGACATGTCATATGACATATGTGACATGTCATATGACATATGTGACATATCATATGACATATGTGACATGTCATATGACATATGTGACATGTCATATGACATATGTGACATGTCATATGACATATGTGACATGTCATATGACATATGTGACATGTCATAGGACATATGTGACATGTCGTATGACATATGTGGCATGTCATATGACATATGTGACATGTCATATGACACATGTGACATGTCATATGACATATGTGACATTTCATATGACATATGTGACATGTCATATGTCACATGTCATATGACATATGTGACATTTCATATGACATATGTGACATGTCATATGACATATGTGACATGTCATATGTGACATGTCATATGACATATGTGACTTGTCATATTCGACATGTCATATGACATATGCGACATGTCATATGACATATGCGACATGTCATATGACATATGTGACATGTCATATGACATATGTGACATGTCATATGACATATGTGACATGTCATAGGACATATGTGACATGTCATATGACATATGTGACATATCATATGACGTATGTGACATGTGTCATATGACATGTATATGATATGACATGTCACATATGTCATATGACATTAAATCGGACGAATTTACATTAAATCGGACGAAAATATATATGGGAGCTATATCGAAATCTTGACCGATTTTCACGAAACTTGGCAGGCATCATTCCAGGCTCAGTTCAGTACCCTATGCCAAATTTCGTGCAAATCGAAAGATACATAGGGACTTTGGTGCACCATTTACATTAAATCGGAAGAAAATATACATGGGAGCTATATCGAAATCTTGACCGATTTTCACGAAACTTGGAAGGCATCATTCCAGGCTCAGTTCAGTATGCCATGCCAAATTTCCTGCAAATCTAAAGACATTTAGGGACTTTGGTGCACCATTTACATTAAATCGGAAGAAACTATATATCTAGATCTGAACCGATTTTCACGAAACTCAACACACATCATTCCCGCTTCAATTCAGTTCGCTATGCCAAATTTCATGCATATTGAAAGATATATAGGGTCTTTGGTGCACCATTCACATTAAATCGGACGAAAATATATATGGGAGCTATATCTATATCTGAACCGATTTTCAGGAAACTTCACGCACTTCATTATAGGCCTAATTCAGTACGCTATGCCAAATTTCGTGCAAATCGAAAGATATATAGGGACTTTGGTGCACATGAAATCGGACGAAACTATATATGGGAGCTATATCTAAATCTGGACCGATTTTCATGAAACCTAAACACATCATTCCAGACTTAATTCTATACACTGTGCCAAATTTCGTGCAAATCGAAAGATATATAGGGACTTTGATGCACTATTTACATGAAATCGGACGAAACTATATATGGGAGCTATATCTAAATCTGGACCGATTTTCACGAAACTCGGCAGACATCATTCTAGGCTCAATTTAGTACTTTATGCCAAATTTCGTGCAAATCGAAAGATATATAGGGACTTTGGTGCACCATTTACATTAAATCCGACGAAACTATATATTGGAGCTATATCTAAATCTGAACCGATTTTCACCAATTTCAATAGGGTTCGTCCTTGGGCCAAATAAGTGAGCTGTGCCAAATTTCATCCAATTCGGATTATAAATGCGACCTGTACTTTGTTTACAATTTAACACCAACAGACTGAGAGACGGACGGACGGACGGACATGCATTAATCGACTCAGAAAGTGATTCTATGCATATTCTTAAAAGGAACTATGGGTCTATCGCGTTTCCTTTTGCTGTTACAAACATATACAAAAAGACAAAGTACCCTGTACCACAGTGTGGCGAAGGTTATAAAAATCCACGCCTTGTTGGCTACATGAAAACATATTCCAAAATATATATTTTAAAAAATCGACGACGTGGTTGATTCTTCTGAAAATATATTTTCCGTGATTTGTCGGACCCCCTCTAAGGTAACTGATTTTATTTTTCAAACTTTCTTACAAAAAAAGTCTACACAAATTTCAACAACCCTCCTTCTCTGGGAAGACCATCTATTCGGTCCACCACATGAAAATATATGACTGCCTCTTCTGCCTATAAATAAAGATTTGTATCGTCAACAGTTTCTTGACTTATTGTTAAAGTTTTGTCTGTTTTGTTTCCAAGCAATGTTTTTTGTTGTTGCAGTTTGTTATTGTTGTTGTATAAATTTAACAACTTTTTTTTTGAATGTTGCCAAACAAGTGAAATAAAAAAACAACAACAATTTATATTACACGAAGCTGGAAGATGATGATCAGATGAGGATGACAGCGACGAGGAAATAAAGTTTGTCTTTTGTTATTTATTATTTTTTTTTTTTGGCGAATGGAGTGGTATTGCCTCTCACTCTCTCTCGGAACAATGTAGGGCCATTAAAAACGCCTACAAAAGATACTTTTGGAACATCTTTTCTTGGAGATGGATGGATGGCTAGCCAAAGTAACAACAAAAAAGATTTCTGTGAACTGGACTGGGAAGTGACATGAGAATCCGGACAATGTTTGGTGTAGAAAAATATTTATCTTTCTCTTCAGACTTGACCAAAAATGTCTGATAAAATTCTACAAGTCTGCATTGTCTGATGATGAGAGTGAGTGGGTAGGTGGGTTGGGGGAGGAACTACAACTAACAAAATTGTTGACTGGCAATATATCAGTTTAGTTTTTTTTCGGAAGTTTATTTAGTGGTATAGCCAGCCACTTGTAGTATTTGTTTGTCTTCCAAATACATATGTCGAGACTTGTTCGCCGTTCCTCACATAAACCTACTTAGGTTGCTTTCATCATGAGGATGATATTCTTGCTTGTATGTCTTGTAGTTTCTTTTGGAATTAGTTGTCCTTCGTTATTGTCCTGCTTGCCAACAAAAAAATTAAACGAACTTCATCATCATTTTCATATATTCGTTGTACGAAGTCCTTCATTTCTGACGTTGACAGATTTCATTTTTCTTTAGAAATTTCAAAAATAAAAACACAAAATTGGTCTTGACTTAATTTTTATATTTTTGTTGCAATGCAATGACTTTGAGAACATGATTGCCATACACTTGGGACAGCAGGATGTGCATAAAAAAAAAAATAATAAAATTTTCTTATTATTTTTTATTATTGTTGTAACATTTTCCCAAAGGTAAAGTAACAGTACAAAACTTGAGAAGTAATAATTTGAAAAAAAAACAGTCGTCATAAACAGAAATACAAGTTGAAAACAAAGTTTCCGGAACAATAAGTCTGCCATACGATTTTTTGATACTCCAAAAAAATTATTTTTAAAAATCCACGCCTTGTGAAGGACCTCAAAAATTCAAAAAAAATTATTTTTAAAAATCCACGCCTTACGATTTTTTGATACTTCAAAAAAATTATTTTTAAAAACCCACGACTTACGATTTTTGATACCTCAAAAAAAAATTTTTTTTTAAATCCACGCCTTACGATTTTTTGAGACTTCAAAAAAATTATTTTTAAAAATCCACGCCTTGGTTGGCTACTTAAAAAAATATATTTTATCTATATGTATATATAAAAGAGCTTAGTGTTAAGTGAGTGAGTGACTGACAGATCATCGCCCGGCTAAAGCTAGAAGCTTGAAATTTTGAGTGTGGGTTATTGTTGGTGTGTACCAAATATGGTACCTTTTGTATTGGACGAACGGGAAGAGCTAGAATTTTGAAATTTTGAATGTGGGTCATTGATGGAAAGTTAGAAAGATATACAAAAGAGTTTTTGAAAATTCGACCTAAAAGTGTACGAAAAATACTAAACATTACTAAATTAAGTTCTAATGGTATATATATATATATATATATATTTAAAATATATAGCTAGAATCTTGAAATTGGAATAGTGTTGATGTTTGCAAATGGTTTTAGAAATTCGAACTTAGGTGTATGAAAAGTACTAAATGGTACTAAATTTTGTTTAAGTTGGGAATCAAATTGACTTTTGGAGTGCTGTATTGAGGGGTAGTTTAGGAAATTCGTACTTATTGGTACAAAAAGTACTATGGTACCAAATTTTGTACAATTTGGATTTTGCTTGAAAGGATAGAGCTGAAAACCTGATATTTGGAATTAAGATTACTGTTGAAGATTGAGCTATAGAGACATTTTTGGAAAATCATATTTATGTGTACAAAAAGTACTAAACGGCACTATATTTCGTACAATTTGGATTTGGGTGTACGGAGGCAGCTGGAAACCTAAACTTTGGAATAATGGTAGCTGTTGGAATATAGAATTGAGATATGGAAGCATAGTACTTATGTGTACTAAATGGTACTATGTTTGGTACAACTTGATTATGTGTGAAGGGATAGAACTGGACTTCAGAATTTTGGAATTAAAATTTATGTCGGAGTGTAGAATTGACATAGTTTAAGAAATTCTTAATTATACAAACAAAAAGTACTAAATGCTACCAAATAGTTTACAAATGATTTTTGCGTGCACGGATAGGGATGAGAACCTGGCTATTCCTAGGCTACTCCTAGGACATTTGGTATTGGAAATTAAATATATCGGCCCTTTTTGGGTGCACCATACCCCAATATTTAATTTTTTGAAGGTTTTGGGGACATTTTTAACCTAATTTTCGGTTTTGTATTTCGGATTCTCCCTGGATAGAATATAGGTACATATTTAGGGGTAGCTGGTTAACGGCATTACCCCAAAGTAATTGTAATTTCACATTGCGGGATTTTGGAGGTTAGCATACATACAGTGGCTCCATCGAATAATCGGACAAGTGGTTGTCAGATATAATAATGCTATACATTTCAAAGAAATTCTCTAAATGTGTAGTTTTTTCGCTTTTATTTACACATTACTTACTTATATTTCTGAACAATTAAAAAAACAACAACTTTCCTAGTGATAACAGTAAATTTCGCCAGAAAAACAAAATTAACTCAATTTATTGTGTTCAACGCAAAATCGGACAAAGCAAAGTATCAATGTTAAAAAATGCAAAAAATCGAGAAATTAATATTTAGTTGCATATCCTTTGTTGTCCAGAACGGCCTGTAAACGCTTCGGTATTGATTTGACCAAATTCTGGCATACCTCCGGCTCTATGGACTTAAATTTTTTTCATACACTCTCCTAGCTAATTCTTCCCAAAGATGCTCAATTACGTTAGGATCTGAGCTCTGTGCAGGTGTTTGTATAAGTTTTGTAATATATGATTTGCACTTGAAACATCTAAATTCAGATCCGACCAAAAAAATACCTATTTTTATTTTGCTCGTTGGCAACCCTAAAACAAAAGTCGCTTAAATGAAATTGCTTCTATTTCAATTCTTTGCTGATCATAAGCTCCGTTATCGATTGTCACTCTCTCAATCATGCAATTTTAACAAAAAGCAAATTGAAATTAGGTGTAGAGAAAACTAATGAAATACTGAAACTTCCTTTTATTAAAACACTTCAAAGAACACGGAACAAATTAAAAAGAGAGATAAGCAATTATAAAACATCAAAAAATTTACATTTTTCTAATCAATCCAAAAGTGAAATTTATTAAAAGTTGCTTAAATTTTTGTGTTGAAACTAAAATTGAGGTAATGCTTCTAGTATTTTCTTCTTATCCTACAAGAATTATAAAAATTTAAAGAAAAAATATATCGCTTCCAAATTATAGTGCCAGTAAATCTCAAATTGCGCAATTTGGTGAAAATTTGTGGTGCCCTATTTATCCCAAAGAAATCTGAATATTTAAAAAGTGATTTTTCCGGATTATCTGAAACAAAATTGGTAATAAAAAGGCCGTAAACCACCATTCCAGCATCCAAAAATCCGCCTCTATATTCCTCCCTCCGATACTGAAACTTTTGTGCGTGCTCCACATTCGGAAGGAAGCACACCGCAACGTAAGGAGCGGAGACCTGCATTGCGGAGAAGAGGAGATTTTGCTGACGATTTCTACCAAATACATAAAATTCTTCCTTCCAAATTTGGAAAATCTTAAATTGGAGCTTTCGGCTGAAACTACAAATTAAACCACTTATTCATCTATTGTGAAACGCTGTGCGGAAGAATAAACGTAGGGTAGCGTTTAGAGTAAGAAACCTCGTGGAGTAAGAATTGCTTAAAAATCCATTACATTTCAATATTCGCATTATTCGATGATTTCCTCAATGATTTAATTGGAATCACCATATTACTATTGCCAAAATGCCAACTTAATCCCAACTTTCTTAAATTAAATTTCTTTAATAAAATTAAATAACCAGTAAAGTTAAGAAAAATAGAATAATTTTTAATAGAATATCCATACAAATTACGTAACTAAGGCTAGAATGTCAAAATTTTGGTAATAAGTAATCAATGATGAATCCATAAATTCGATTTTTAATTTTAGTTATTGTCGTATTTCATAACCCTAAACATATAATTACAGAAACCACAATTAAATGTGTAAGGTATTTACAAATTGATCATCCAATACCTATATTTGATTATCATTATTACCCTCATATTACTATCAAACATCATTAGTTTGAACACATCCAGCAACGAACTTCAGAAGGCCTTCCCGAACTTCGTATAACCTGGTAAGTTGCAACTCATATGAATGAAGAAAGAATAATTGTATTTTTTTTCGTTTGCTTTGTGTCATTGCAAAGCATTGATAATCTATTTTGTTGTTGTAATTTTTTTTCGCTGTTGTTGTTGTCTTCAACAACCTGCACATTTCATTGTCGTTTTCTGCTTAAAGCAAAATTACATAATTAAGATCATTGTTAATTCTTATTCTTCTTTATCTTGATATGTAATTGTTGTTGCTCAATCCACTGCATAAACAATCTTTAACAAAACTTTGATATTTCCCAACAAACAATTTTTATAAGATTTAGCTATACATTTGTTAATGTTTTAAAAAATGGTTTGTTATGTTTATTTATACTGCCAAATTATAACCAATTGAATTTATGGAATTTATTACCAAAAGAAAAATTATAAAGTACATAATATAGTTAATAAGAATATTTTATACGTAATTTTGAAAATGATCTGAAATACTAAATATATACCATTATGAAGTGCTAAATCTACATATTGTTTTCGTAGAAATGTGGTAGTGTGTGATCAGGTAATATACTTCAGGGGTCCTGAAAATAAGCGCACTCAGGACATTGGCTAGGGAGGGTCAGATAGCGCTGGTCTCATAACATCTGAGATCTAGGAATATTGAATGTGTCCGTATCATAAACTATGATTATTAAGGGGATTTTAATTTGTCATAATCATATCTCATATCATCCATTTCTACATTTGCCAAAAATAGGGAGTCTATAAAATTTTCTGTTTAAAACCCATCTTCTGTTGTACAAAGGACAAACCCCCCCAAATTCCGACTGAAGCTAGATTTCAATGGCTCCCGCAGTCCTTTGCCCACAGAACAATCTTTGGAAAACACCTAACCAAAAGCGATGTCAAACTATCAATTCAACATATACCATCAATGTAAGTCTCACCACCGTCACTCGCAAAATTTATCTAAAGGTTTGTTACAGTTTGGGGCAGTTATGGATCAACCAAAGCTTTGCAACACCTGATGTGTGCTTGGGATCGTTGTCTTGATAAAAGGCAAAGTTGTTCGCGATACCCAATTTGTCTGCACTTTGCTTTACATTTTGTTTTAAAATGTTGAGGTAGAGAAATTTGTCGATTTTACCATCAATAAAATGCAAATTGCCTACTCCCGCACTCGACATGCAGACCCAAACCATAACAGAACCTCCTCCGAGCTTAACATTTGCTTTTGTATTATTTTGATTAAATTCAGCATTTGGCTTACGCCACACATACATCTTTCCATCTGATCCGTGCAACTTAAATTTGCTTTCGTCAGTAAACAGAACCTTAATATAATGGAAACTACCAATAGGAAAAAATAGATATGTTTAACTCTTTTTTTAATGTTCAGAATACATTTATATTAGAAAAACTTTTGTCCGATTATGCGATGGAGCCACTGTATATGAAGACAATTATCAATCAATTTCAATCAGACACCCATATGAAAGCTATGCACCAATTTCAACAAAACGCAATAACCTCATTCAAGTCTCAATTTGATACGCTGCACTATGGGTAAAAAGTATGATTTTTTGGCATAAAGTCAATTTTTTTTTGTTTTCATATTTTGAAATGTAACTGATTTCCTAAATGTAGACATCCGTATTAGAAAAAAAAACATTCAATATCAATGGGGGGGGCAACCCATTTTTTGCTGGCGAGCTTTAAAAGTCAGCAGTTTAAAGTCACATTGTTTTGGTACAACTGGCGGTAAAAATCAGCTAAGTTCGAGTGCTTGTAATTTGACAAAATTGAAAAAATTAAAATGTGTAATTATGGAAAACGTTAGTGCAGGTATGTAAAATTAAGACGAGATGCTCTTTTTGTCATATTTGTCTGTTGTTGTAATACTGTGAAATGTTTTGTTTATGTATAACTTTATATAAAATCTATACATTGTAGTTTTGTTCCGTGGAGTGTAACTTGTGAATGGCAAAGCATTGCAAAAAGGTGTAAATGCCAAGTTATTAACAAAAGTGTGTTAAATAATGGGTAACTAGCCTTTTTTGTGCTTTTTTGTGCCAACTCGTGTTTTTTACTGATAAACATGTGTTTGCCCATGCAGCGCTTATTGAAATTTGGAGCAGCAAAAATCGCTCAGAAGATTCACTTATGAAATATGTGTTACAGAATATCAATAATATCAGTTTAAATGAAGACCAAATGCGTTTGATATCGAAACAAGTTAAAGATTTTGATAGTTATATAAAAAAAGCATTTGCCAAAGTTCAACCGTAAAAGTATAATTATAGTAATGGATGAGCAGTATGTTTTTTCCCAAACAAAATAGGTCGCCCAAAATTAAATTATGAACATGCTGGACTTAGGCTAAAAAGGAAATTAGCCTCCGAAGTTTCTTCACAAAATATGCTATATCATTGCTGCTACGGTTTCAGCCAAAATATTCAACACAGAGACATGGCCTTTATTTTGAATAAAGCAGACAATAATGGAAATATAGCCGAAGTAAGGAACAAACATTTTGTTATATGCAGCTATATGAAATAGTGCCCCAAATCATATGAAAATTGGTAGGTCATCTTAGGAGCATAAAAAATGTATACAAACCAAATTTCACTTCAATAGCTTTAAAAACAAAAAAGTCGGGAAAAATCGGCCGATCGGCTATATGAAATAGTGCCCCAAATCATATGAAAATTGGTAGGTCATCTTGGGAGCATAAAAAATGTATACAAACCAAATTTCAATTCAATAGCTTTATAAACAAAAAAGTCGGGACAAATCGGCCAGATCGGCTATATAGCAGCTATATGAAATAGTGCCCCAAATCATATGAAAATTGGTAGGTCATCTTGGGAGCATAAAAAATGTATACAACCCAAATTTCAATTCAATAGCTTTAAAATTAGAGTTTATGCCAAAATAAACGTAAAAAAACCATAGTGCGCTGTGCAAAATTCCGTGCTAATCGCACAAATATTAGCAGTTCGGTGCACCATTTATGCAAAATCGGGTGAAGCTATATCGAAATCTGAACCGATTTTTCCGACACATACCTCCCATCATTCTAGAATCAATTCAGTACCCTATGCCAAATTTCGTGAAAATCGAAGGATATATAGGTACTTTGGTGCACCATTTACATTAAATCGGACGAAGATATGTATGGGAGGTATATCTAAATCTGAACCGATTTTCACGAAATTTAGTACACATCGTTCTGAATCGATTTTTCTCAAAATAAATGAGCTGTGCCAAATTTAATCCAATTCGAATCAAAAATGCGACTTGTACTTTGTTTACAATTTAACATGGACAAACAGTCGCACGGACGGGCATGCATAAATCCAATTAAAAAGTGATTCTACGCATATTCTCAAAAGAAACCATGTGTCTATCTAGTTTCCTTTTGCATGTTACAAACATATGCACAAAGATATAATAATACCCTGTACCATAGTGTGATGAAGGGTATAAAAATATATGTTTGACGGAATTTTTCTATTTTGGTCCTGTTTGGTACTCCTAAGTGGTTATAACTTAGCATTCGGGATTCCCGGTGAATAAAAAACTTTTTTCAGAAAATTCCAACATAATTCATATTCACGATTTTTACATCCCTCTCATACAATGAACCGCTTTATTTGTTTTTTTTTTTTCATACAAACAATCTACTAGCAGACAATGTCATAGTCACCATATGAAGTACCCGACCATTTATTAAGAAATTTTGAATGCACGACACAACCTGGATACGATTATTTTACTTGTTTACAAATGTACTGTCCCTTTTTTAACATTGGAAAATCAAATTCATCGCATGAAACATAGGGAAATTTCAATGCGTCAATATGAAATCGAAAAACGGGAAAATTTGTTGGGATGAAACCAAAATTATAAAAAATTACTGAAAATTAAAAAAATGCTAAAAAAAGTGCTAGGTGCCAGATCACTTTTTTGGTGCTAAACGAATTTAAAAAGTACTAAATCTAGCACTAAAAGTGCTAAATTGGCAACACTGCTTTACACATATATAGTTGAAGATTTAAAAGTTTTTAGTGATTGAAGTAAAGTCCTTATTTTTGATCGCTGGAACATCGGAATCCGAAAATTCCAACGGTGTTAGAAAGAGTACATGTCTGGCTCTCGTATGAACTAGGATTATTGACTTCGCTCTAAAATTAACAAAAAGCGGAACTTTGAAAAAATATTTTTGGAAACTCGCCGATTTTTTACCAAAAACCAAGTTAAAAAATAAGGAAGATCTTCACCGATTGGTTTTATCCTAGTTCATACGATAGCTATACACTCACAGAGAAACGTGTAAAAATTTGGAATCGATTTGGTTATTAGTTATTGAGTTATCGTGCCCGCCATTCGCAAAAGAGAAAAACGCGTTAAAAGTTTGAGAAGCCCTTTAGCCGTCACTTGATGCTGACACAATAAATCGGCTATATCTTCAAGAGTTCTTGAGATTTTCACTTGATATAGATTGAAAACTTACATTTGAATTGAAAATTACAGAATAAAGGTTGTATTGTGATTTCGTACTTATGGATACGTGAAGCACTAAATGGTACTAAATGTGGCACAATTCGTTTTGTGTGAACGGAAACCTAAAATTTTGAATTAAAATTACGGCTGGAGTATAGGCTGGAGTATAGGATGAAAATGCGTAGTTATATGTACTAAATGGTTTTAAGTTTAGTACAATTTAAATTAGAGTAAAGGATAGAAATGGAAAACTTATATTTGGAAATTCAAACTCATAAGTATGAAAAGTACTAAATGGTACCAAATATGTGGAATTGAGGATGTTTTGGAAACTCATACATGCGTCTACGAAAAGTCGGTGAACGGATAGAGGTAGTGTTGGAAATTTGTACTTATGGTTAGATTGATATAGGTTTGGAATATAAATACGAAAAGTACAGAATGGTGCCAAATCTGGTACAATTTGGCTTTAGGTAAACAGTCAGATCTAAAAATTTTAAATTTCTACTTACAATTACTATTTAAAAGCAGGTTTGGAATATGAGTACGAAAAGTACATAATGGTACCAAATCTGATACAATTGTATTTTTAATGAACATACAGAGTTGGACTTACGATTACTATTTAAAATCAGGATTGAGGTACTTTGGAAAATTGTACTTATGAGTATAAAAAGTACTAAATTTGGTACAATTTGAACTTTGATGGAATTAAGATTGTTTATGTAGTTTTAGAAATTTTTATATACACTGCGTATCATAACTATAGACGCACCCTTAATTCAATTGGTATGTTAGTTGAGAAATAAAATGGACCCATTAAGTTATTATTCACAATAAAACGATCAAAAACACATATTATTCAACAAAAAGAATTAATTTATTCTTTATGGTTTCGCCGAATTCTGCACTTTCAAAATTGCTGGTGTTGCATAACTATAGACGCACTTTTACAAAATTAGAAAAATTTATTTTTTAAAACTTAAATAAAATAAAATAACTTTTATAAATAATGGGTAGGGCCTCCCTTATTTTGAATAAGTTCAAAAATTTTATCCATCACACTGTTGATCAAAATTATTCGCAAGTCTTCATCGATTGACCGCCATTCATCGAAAATCACTTCTTGGAGGTAAAATACAGTTTGGTATTGGAGGTTTTCGGCATAGACACGATGAGTCAAGATTCCACACATGTTCTCGATCGGATTCTGGTCGGAAATTTTAATATTTTTCGATTTTAACCATACTTGAGTATGGCGACTTTTATGAACTGGTGCGTTGTCCTGCTGAAAAACGAGTCCTTGATTGTTGCTGCTTTCCCAAAGTTGCAATAATTTGTCTTCCAAGACTTGAACGTACTCCATTGAATTCATTCGACAACATGGAAATGTCAAACAAAGGCTATAAAATGCTCCCAAGGCCATTAAGGAACCACCACCAAAATATCGTATTAAGAAATAAGAAATATTAAGAAATTCGGTAACCGCCACCTTGGGAGCATTTTATAGCCACGGAATGCTTTATTTGACATTTCCATGTTGTCCGGTGAATTCAATGGAGTACGTTCAAGTCTTGGAAGACAAATTTTTGCCATTTTGAGAAAGCGGCAACAATGAAGGACTCGTTTTTTAGCAGGACAACGCACCAGTTCATAAAAGTCGCCATACTCAAGTATGGTTAAAATCGAAAAAGATTAAAATTTCCGACCAGAATCCGATCGAGAACATGTGTGGAATCTTGACTCATCGTGTCTATGCAGAAAACCTCCAATACCAAACTGTATTTTACCTCCAAGAAGTTAGTTTTGATCAACAGTGTGATGGATAAAATTTTTGAACTTATTCAAAATAATGGAGGCCCTACCCATTATTTATAAAAGTTATTTTATTTTATTTAAGTTTTAAAAAATAAATTTTTCTAATTTTGTAAAAGTGCGTCTATAGTTATGCAACACCAGCAATTTTGAAAGTGCAGAATTCGGCGAAACCATAAAGAATAAATTAATTATTTTTGTTGAATAATATGTGTTTTTGATCGTTTTATTGTGAACAATAACTTAATGGGTCCGTTTTATTTCTCAACTAACATACCAATTGAATTAAGGGTGCGTCTATAGTTATGATACGCAGTGTATGAGTATAAAAATTACTAAATAGTGCTAAATTTGGAACTATTTGGATTTGGTTGAATCCTGAGATTTCGGAATTTAGATGACTCTTGAAGTCTAGTACTGAGCTATGGAGACAACGTTGGAAATTCGAATTTGGATTTGGGTAAGGGAGAGAGCTGGAAACCTAAAATCGGGAATGTGGGTCACAGACGGAGAGTTCGAAGGAAGTACTAAAGGGTTTTTGGTACTAAATTTAGTGGTGGTGTTACGGAGGTAGTCTTGAAAATGTGTACTTATGTGTTCGAAAAGTACTAAATGGAACTAAATGTGGAACCTGTACGTAAATATAAAATTGGAATTCAGACCTATTCTAAATCTGTGTAATGGAAATAATAAAGATATTTGGGAAAATAGTGCTTATGTGGTAAATGGTAATAAACATATTAGATGTAGGAATAGAGGTGGAGTTCAGAACAACAAATTATACAGTATTCACGACTTCCATATGAAATATTATTTTCTTTTTGTATTCCATTTCCATTCCATACGAAGTAGCGTGCACTTTTGCTAGTAATTCTATATTTTAAATAAACTGAGTTCCCTTAAAATTCTTTAATCAAATCAAATCCACCATAACGTGAACACAATTTTACAAAATGTCCTTAATATTCTCTCTAATAATTTTCAAACAAAAGTCTTTGCCGTTGTATTAGAACGTAAGTATGCACATAATACAAATTTTGTAATTTTTTTTAGAACTTTGATCAACTTGGTAGAATGATGATGATGCTGCTGCTGTGTTACAAAATCCCGATAACAAATTATTATTATTATGCAGATTTAAAGTTTTCCATTAGACATTAAGGTCAGAGTCGGCCGGGTCGTATCTGGTGTTACGTGACAAAGTCTCTCATCGAGGATGGAGATAAGCTGTTTTTTGAGAGGCTTTATTACAAACCAGGCACCATTACATTGACCAAACCAACGGCTATCATTGTCGGACTAACAACAAAAAAACTTTGCAATCCTACTTGAGGCAGATTTTAAATTTTTTGGTAAAGTCCTCCCTTCATATTGCCCCCCTATAGCCGGAATCTATGTGCTTTTATAGACTTCTTGCAATTTGTTTTGTGTCGTTGATGATGTTTTTTGTTGTTGCTATATTCTTTTTTCTTTCATTTTATACGATTTAATCACATTTAAGGCTTGCTACAGAGGATTATGGCTGTGGCCAGAGTAAAAATTATTTGCAATCCCATTACAGGGACATTAAATATTTCAAGTGTTGAAGAGACAAGAACTATTTGTTCAGGATTAACATGATATCCGCTTGTGGTTTCTGAGTTTGAAAAAAAAAAACAGAAAACTAAAAATGGAAAACGAATAGATAACATACATATACAACAAAATCGTACAAGATCCGAACACACACACACACACCTACCGAAATGTAAAAGTGCAGTCTGAATGTATGTCTATGTTCAGTCCTCTTAATTGATAAGATTTTTAGGAAGTTCCGATTAAACAAAAGCATAGAAACCGACAGACAATTGGGTTGAATATCCTTTTCGATGGCAGACCAAGTGCTGGGAGCTTTTTCTGGTTACCATTTTGTTTTTGTTGCTATCCAAAATGAAAAAAAAACATATCAACAACATATTTGTTTGGAGAATCGGTTAGGGCTGACGAACAAAAATCGAATTACAAATTCATCATTACACAAAAGAAACAAAAAAAGAGGAATCAACGATAGGTTTCGACAAGTGGCAACATATCCGATAACTACAAGAAAATGCATGGATAACGAGTGATGTTTTTGACCGGATACCTGCAATACTTGTGAAAATAACAGTTCATCTCCTATCACCTCTGTCGTGTGCCGGAATCATCAATTAATTTGAATTGCAGGAGAGCAGTTGGGGTCAAGCAATTAATGTAGAGATGTAAGGTCAATATCCTTTGCTGTTTTGGGACCCAAAAGACAGGCGTTTATTTAAAAAACAATAAAAAAGTCAGACTGGATTTTCAAAGAATATTTTCTCAAGGACCAACACTCCCAAAGGCGTGGATTTTTAAAGAATATTTTCACAAGGACCAACACTGGATTTATAAAGAATATTTTCTCAAGGACCAACAGTCCTAAAGGCGTGGATTTTTAAATAATATTTTCTTAAGGACCAACAGTCCAATAGGCGAGGATTTTTAAACAATATTTTCTTAAGGACCAACAGTAAAATAGGCGTGGATTTTTAAACAATATTTTCTTAAGGAAAACAATATTTAAACAATATTTTCTCAAGGACCAACACTCCTAAAGGCGTGGATTTTTAAACAATATTTTATCAGGACCAACAGTCCAATAGGCGTGGATTTTTAAACAATATTTTATCAGGACCAACAGTCCAATAGGCGTGAATTTTTAAACAATATTTTATCAGGACCAACATTCCAATAGGCGTGGATTTTTAAACAATATTTTATCAGGACCAACAGTCCAATAGGCGTGGATTTTTAAACAATATTTTATCAGGACCAACAGTCCAATAGGCGAGGATTTTTAAACAATATTTTATCAGGACCAACAGTCCAATAGGCGAGGATTTGTAAACAATATTTTATCAGGACCAACAGTCCAATAGGCGAGGATTTTTAAACAATATTTTCTTAAGGACCAACAGTCCAATAGGCGAGGATTTTTAAACAGTATTTTCTTAAGGACCAACAGTCCAATAGGCGTGGATTTTTAAACAATATTTTCTTAAGGACTAATAGTAAAATTGGCGTGGATTTTTAAACAATATTTTCTTAAGGACCAACAGTCCAATAAGCGTTGATTTCTAAAAAAATTCTTAAGGACCAACAGTCCAATAGGCGTGGATTTTTAAATAATATTTTCTTAAGGACCAACAGTAAAATAGGCTTGGATTTTTAAAGAATATTTTATCAGGACCAACAGTCCAATAGGACCAACAGTCCAATAGCCGAGGATTTTTAAACAATACTTTATTAAGGACCAACAGTCCAATAGCCGAAGATTTTTAAACAATATTTTCTTAAGGACCAACAGTCCAATATGCGAGGATTTTTAAACAATACTTTCTTAAGGACCAACAATCCAATAGGCGAGGACCAGGACCAACAGTCCAATAGCCGAGGATTTTTAAACAATATTTTCTAAAGGACCAACAGTAAAATAGGCGTGGATTTTTAAACAATATTTTCTCAAGGACCAACAGGCCAATAGGCATGGATTTTTCAACAATATTTTCATAAGGACCAAGAGTAAAATAGGCGTGGATTTTTAAACAATATTTTCTCAAGGACCAACAGGCCAATAGGCATGGATTTTTCAACAATATTTTCTCAAGGACCAACAGGCCAATAGGCATGGATTTTTCAACAATATTTTCATAAGGACCAAGAGTAAAATAGGCGTGGATTTTTAAACAATATTTTTTTAAGGACCAAGAGTAAAATAGGCGTGGATTGTTAAACAATATTTTCTTAAGGACCAAGAGTAAAATAGGCGCAGACTAGCACATCCAGTAGGAAATCAGCAGACTGACTAGCACACCCAGTAGGACATCTCAGTCTACAGGCATATTTACACAAGATTAAATTCGTCGCAGACGAATATAACACTGCTCAGCTATAACACTGCTCAGCTTATGCAAGCTTCAAGCCTACTTCTTGGGGGTGTGAATGATAAGGGCTGAATTACTTCACTAAGTACACAAAATTTCTAGAAGCTTAGGGAGACAAAATCTCAACATGGCTTTGGCTTTCGCCCTAGAGCGCACACTGGCCTAAGAGGACATGTGGTGATGTAAACCACTTCTCTTTTCAACCTAATCTAATCTAAAAGCGACCTAGTGTAGGGTATGTGAAAAGGAATAAATTTTAATCGAACGCCTAAAAGTATGCACCACACAATTCATTTGGGAAACTACCAAAATATAACTCTTCTATAAGAAAAATGTTTTTCCTAGATTAAAACATCAAGCCTATTCAATTTTTTTCTTATGAAAAAGATTAAGCCTCTGTTAGCTCAGGAGGTTTTGCAATAGAAACAAAATCATACCTCAATCAGCTGAGGAATTCTTTCTATACCAAAAAGCAAGTCCCAAATTTCTCAGGAAAACCCTGATTAGAAACTTTTTTGTTGTAAATTTTACATACTGAATAAAAAAGAAATATTATAAAAAAAACGGGAAATAAGTACAGTTTTTTATATATGAAGTAAGGAACGGATTATTCGACATGGTAATGAAACAATTTTTAGCTAAACACCTAAAAGTATGCATCATGTAATGTGTATTCAAATTTTCCGTTGATGAGCTGACTTGGAAGGAAACTAGGTGAAACTGATGGACTTTACAGACGATCTGATAATGTAAGGCATATGAAAAGAAACTATGTTTAGTTGAGCGCCTAAAAGTGTGCACCACACAGATAATTTGTGAAACTATAAAAATAAAACGATTCTTTAAACAAATATTTTTAGAGATTAAAAGATCAAACCTGTTGAACTATTTTCTAATTGGATGATAATACAATGTCTGTAAAAAGAAACGATGTTTAGTTGAACGCCTTAAATTATGCACCACACAGTTCATTTGTGAAACTATACAAATAGAACAATTCTATAAAAAATACTGTTTCTCTAGATTGAAACATCAAGCCTTTTTTCATTATGAACATATCAAGCATTTGTTAACTCGGGTTTATGTTGCCTCAAGAATTATTTTAAAGAAAAAAGATTCGTCTACATACATTTTTATATGTGAAGGGATTATTTTTAGAGGAGCTAAATTAAATAAACCTAATAAACTTTATGAAATAGGAAATGAAACAATTTTTATTATTTCTCTTTCGAGATGAGCTACATGATCGGAGTTGCAATGAAAGGGAAAGCCAGAGAGATACTACAATTCCCTCCATTACGCAACGCGTTTCGTCGTTGGTTTAGCGGCTCATCAGGCATATTGGGCAATGTGGCTTACAAATGTCGTTACTTGATTTTTAGTATTGTCGTGCATCTACGAATTAAATTCAACGGTGTCAAGGTTCGGGCATCACACCAGAACATTCTTTTTCAGAGCAGATTTTTCTTGTAGTGACGGACTTTTTTTTCCACACAGACTACAATATTTTTTCTTCAATGGTATACAATTGCATATTGTGCAACCTTAGAAAGATAAGGAGGTGGCTATGAACGCTAAGGTGCCGGACAACAACCAACAGATGCCATAGGGAACCAGGGTTCAAAACCCAGCCGGGATCAAGCGGAATTTTTGAATGAAATAATTTTTAGTTGAACGCCTAAAAGCGTGTACTGAAGTTCAGAGAGACTTCATAGATAAGCTGAAACAGAGTGGATTTACAGACAAGCTAATGATTCACGATCTGTGAACATAATCAATGTTTAGTTGAATGCCTAAAAGTGTGCACCACACAAACAATCTGCAATTACTGAGAAGCCAGTTAGTCTATATTTCGACGAGTCGAAAGTTTAGGGAGTCGTTATAAGCATGAACTGATATGTAATGTATTTACCGTCGATCTGAAGTACATGTGAATATTTACAATCGAACAGAAGAGAGTGAGTATTTTTTATAGATGAGGTAAAGGGTAATGAAAGGGATTTTTATATAAATGATCAGAAAGTAGAATGAACTTATAGATCACTAAAGGGATGTCTGTATATAAATGAATTGTATGGTCAGGTCAGGAAGTTTATATGAACATCAATTAGTAGTAATATTATAGAGAGAGGTCTGTATATAAGGTTAAGGTCCGGGTAGTCAAAAATGTCTATTTATAGACAATTTGAAGATGACATGTAGCTCAGTTTAAGTTTTCCTTATATAGCAGCTGAAGGTAGAAAGTTTTAATATACGAACTGTAGGGTATAGAGTCTTTACAGACCACCCAAGGCCTTAGCTGTTATTCTTCATATTCTGTCGATTAAATGTTTCACAATAAAAAAAATCGTCCTTTCAATAATTTAACTCCTATAAAGCTCCAGCACATTCCCCCCATCGCCATTATGTCATGGCCCACATTGATTATGTTCGCATAGCTACATGTCATGGCTATACCTTAATTTACCTTAAACGGATGCCTCTCTCTTCATTTTGTTGCGGGACAACATCACATTACCCGGCAAATGAATCAAACGAGCATACCTTGATTTCGGTTTGTTGGTTGTGTCGAATTTTCTCTTTTTTATGCATTGGACGGACCAATGTCCAATATCCTTTGGTTACGTTTGGAATTGTTCATGGTTTGACTCGATAGGTTGGTGGGGTTTTTACGGATTCACAAAAAAAGAACACAAAAAAGTGGATAGACGAATTGAATGTACCAAGTGTCCATGTTACGTAGGTATTTGTCTGTGGCTGGCATTGACTCACTGCTACCTGCTACTGTCCGGCTTTTCATCAGGACATCTCAATGAGGAGCAAAATTCTTTTACGGCATTAAGGCAAATATTCAGTTTTTGGGGGATGGAGCAACTCCACCATACCCCTCTCTTCCCTTATTTTCATTTCTCCAAATTAATTGATGTAGATTATTGAAAGGATTTCAATGAACGAATGGATGGTTAAAGAAAGGAGAAGAATAACAACAACAATTTTATTTATAAAATTAAATCTGAATGGGGATTTCAATGATGAATGAGACAAATTTTTGGGTATAACATTTTTAAGGTAAAATTTCAGTGGGAGCTTTATTTAAATCGCCTTAAATTTATCATTTAATATTTATGACTAGAACCGAACAAAATGAAACAGAACATTTATTTTCCCTACAAACTTAACCAATAGACCATTAAACAATACCACAAAAAAACAAAATCCGCCCTTGGCCTTGACCTTATCACGATGACTTGCTGCGATTCATGGCTTTATGGTTTGTCGCCCATTAATTTCATGTCATGTATTCCATATGGCAATCTAAATAGAAGTGTGTGTCTGGCTTTCACAAAATGATATGCCGGCATAATAGGTCGGTCAAAGACAGCCGAACAAAAAAACCTGAAAATTGTTAACAGAATGCCGTTGCTGCTGCTCTCTACTTAGACTACTTCTGCTAAATATCTATTCCCATGACATCAATAATGTCTGCTATAAAATGAACGAAAAACTAAAAGCCCATCAGCATTCATTATTAATATATATATATATACGAAAAAATGTTGACAAACATCTTGACTTTTATTGAACAACGAACGAACGTACGAAGAACAAACAACAACAATCATTTAAGTAATACTTTTTGTTTTTAGTTATTGTTGTTGTTATTATTTTGTCTTATTTTAACTTCGCGCGCTAATAAATTGAAACTTTTTTTTGGCAAACGCAAAATAACTTTTCCCTTCAATGCATGTTGAGCGATGTGGGTAAAGTTTGAATTTTCTTTAGGAAAATTACAAAACTTTAAGAATGCACAGTGGGATTGAATAATATTTTGAATGACGCCTAAAAGCATGCACCACACATTTCATTTGTGAAAAAAATCAGATGAAACTATTCTGTGAAAATGTTCTGTTTTATAATCAAGTCTTATGAACTTCATGCTATAGGAACTGGATCCTGAGGCTTGATCCAGTTCCTATAGAAAGAAGTTAGAAGTTAGCTCATTACATTTTCTATAAAACCAAATTCCAGTCTCAAGCACCTGATTTTTTACTAAAAAATTCCTATACGATTTCCTATCATCCTTAGTTAACTGGTGTTTTACTGACTAGATAAAAGATGACAGACGTCATAAGAATTGGTATTTGAAAGGAATCATTGTTTATGCCAACGCCTAAAAGTATGCACCACACATGGCATTAGATAAATTAGTAAAATAAAACTATTATCTAAAAATACGTATTTATAGACATAAATATGAATCCTTAGGAAAAAATGTATCCAGTCGCAAGTAGCTCACAACTAAATTTTTTATAAACGTGCTAAAAATGGCAGTTTATAGACGAGATAAATCAGATTACTTTATACAGGTAAAGTGGCCGGGGAGTGAAACAAACACCTGAAAGTGTGTTTCAATTAATGAATTTTAGTTTTTTTGTAGACCCGTTTAAGTGCAAAGAAGTCCTAGAATAGCTGTAGCAAGGAGTATTTTAATTCGGATTATATGAAAAGAAACAAATTTCAGTAGAACGCCTAATCCTTTAAAGACGTGCTTATAATGTTGGGTCTGTATAAAGAAACAATATTTGATGGAACGCCTAAAAGTATGCACCACGCATTCCATTTGCAATTATAGAACACTTAAATGTTACTGTAGATGAGCTGAAGCAGTGAATTTCTACGAAGGCATCTTGATGGGCCAGTGAGCCTCAGCCGATCTGATTCAGGGTATTGCAAAACGAAACGAAACGAATGCTCAATTGAACGCCAAAAAGTATGCACCACGTATGACAAGTAAGAAAGCTGAAATGTATATTTGATGGGTCAGAGAGTCTTAATGTTAACGAAAATATGGGTTAGGGATTGTTTATGTAGATGCACTGAAGAATCGGAGCATCTTTCAGCAGACGAACTGAAGAGTTTTTTTACGGATAAACTGACGGGAGCCTTCGTAGATGACTTGAATAGGCTTCATATATATACCAACTGAGGACTAACTGTTAGTTTTAATATTAAGGTAGTATTTAGAAGTGTCCTGGGCTGAATGGAGTTTTTATAGGCGACTTTTAGTCAGCCTTTATATTATGACTTTAACTTGTATAGGTGAAGTAAAGGTGTCGCTATACAGCCGAGTTGAAAAGCCTGGGAATATTTTCAACCGACCTTAAGGTAGACTAATTAAAGGACCGGAAGACTTAACGTAGAGAGGCTGTAGGGTCAGAGATTATTTACAGCGAAGTTGAAGGGCCTGGAGGAACTTTTATAGGACAATATATAGAGGAGTAGTAGGTCCAGGGATCGTTTATATAGTCAATTTGAGGGCCCATGGAGTCCACATAAACTGTGTGAGAGTCCAGGAAGATATATGAACTATTCGAGGGTCAGGTTAATTTAAGCTACTGGCGACTCTTGATTTGGAACAACTCTAGTAAAATAGTCACGATATTTTTTGATCCACAACAGATGTAGCCACTTATCACACCACTTTGGAAAGGATTTGAGAGAGACCATAATGGACCCAACGTAGACTTTTAGGGAGTTTTTTTTTCAAAATAATCGGGGTCCAAAATCCAGAACGGGTTGACATAACCCACTCAATGGACAGGTAGTTTTATAAGCTTTAAAATGATACTAATTTTATATTAACCGGATCCCTAGAACCGGGCATAACCGGGTAGTGGTACACGAACTTCCCGGTCAAATAACCGGGTACGTCCCCCAGGAAAATCCCCATATCCACATAATTAGGGTAAAAAACATCTACATCTGGAAAATTGTTCAGAAGAATCTGATCGTTTTTACTAAACTAGAGTTAAGCACTTTATATATATACAGACTGAAAAGGGTCTTTATAGATTTCAAACATGAACTTTATACGCAATCTGTATTTATAAAACTGAAGGTAGTATCTATATAGATTAGCTGAAAATAGTCTTTATAGAAGAGCTGACGTACGTATTTATACAGAAACTGAAAGGAGTTTTTATAAACTAGTTGAAGGGAGACCTAATGGACGCATTTTTATAGAAGTGCTGAAAGAAGGCCTAATGGACTGGTTGTCCTCCTTAGACGATATTAATGGATTTTCCATAGAAATCCTAAACCGTCTTAAACCGTACAAAATTAAGTTTTCATAGACGAACTAAAAGGAGTCTCCATAGACGATCTGAAGGAAGTATTTACGTACGACCGGATGGAAGACTTTATAGATGACCATTTGGTTGTTTTTAGAGAATAACAGAAGGGAATATTTGGAGAAAACCTGGATGTAGTCTCTTTAGACGAAATGAAGAAATTTTATGTAGATGTTCGATAGGGAGCCCCTATTGAAGAATCGAATGAAGACTTTTTAGATTGACTGATGGAAGGATAATCTGAAGAGTCAGGATATCTTTACAGTCTTCATACAAACACTGAATGGAATATTTGAAGACAACAATTTGAAAGATGCTGTAATAAACATGCTTGTAGAGGTTCCTTAGTGAGCGGAGGTCCTGAATGTAGGAGCCTTTATATATGAATTGGAGGAAGATATTTTAGATCAATTTATGGAAAGATGAGCTGAAGTGTGAGAATAACTTATGGATATAATATTTTCCGACCAATTGAAGGTTTCTACGGACAAGGTGAAGAACTAGAAAGTCTTCACATCAAAAGCAGTAAGTGAAGCAGAACCTATCTAGTCTAAAGAATTTTCTATATTGTGAGAAATCCAACTGAAATTTTTCACTACAGAAAAATAATATATTACCAATTTCTTGGCATATCGTTTAAACATTGCTAAAATATTTCCCCCTCCCATATTTCCACCAACCATATTGCAGTATCAGTTTTTATATCACTTCTGTTCTGTTGCGAAAATCGTTGACCATTTTAAATGTCCGCAATGCGAATCCTTTCTTTTACAGCTTGTGGATGTCACAGAACTAAATGTCCTCCTCCTCCTTCATTTTCCAAGTTTGAAACGGAGGAAACGGATATATCACACACATGTCAGAGACACACATACACAGACAAACATAAAATCAAGTTGAACTTAAGAGCTCTAAGTTGAAGCTTAGTTTTCCGTCTTCAGATATAACGACATAAAAATATGCACACTCACACACATATGGCATACTTTAACGTATATTTGTGTGTGAGTTTGTGTGCAGTAGCAAGTTAACGAGCGTGTGCTTCTTTTCATCATTGAGTGTTTTTTTTCTAGTTTTTGGTTTTTATGACACTGTTGTTCTGCTGACTTGGCAAAAACACCAACTTCGTATTCTTTGCGATGAAAAAAACAGCATTTTCGCTTCAGAGATTTTTTGAGAAGCCTTGTTGAGGATCCAGTGTTGTAAAATATATTACGGAAAAACTTTAACATATAAATATCATAAATAGAGTTGAAGTGGGGGGCACAACATTTGCCATCATCCGTTATAAGTAGATATGTGTGAGAATAATCGATTAGAAAACAGTTGGAAAGGCGCATGGAATACTGTTTTTTAGGATAAAAGATCGGAAGAAAGTCGTTATGCAAGAGCTGAGGGGAGTCTTCTACGGACGAGCTGAATATTGTCTTTATAGGCCACCTGAAGGGAATCTTTATAGACGAGCTGAAGGGAGTCTTCTATAGACGAGCTGAAGGGAGTCTCCTATAGAAGAATTAAGGGCAGTCTTTATGGACCAGTTGAAGGGAGTCTATAGACGTGCTGAAGTGAGTATTCTATAGACGAGCGGAAGGGAGTCTTTATAGATGAGCGGAAGTGAGTCCTTATAGACGAGCGGAAGGGAGTCCTTATAGACGAGCGGAAGGGAGTCCTTATAGACGAGCAGAAGGAAGTCTTTATAGACGAGCGGAAGGGAGTCTTTATAGACGAGCGGAAGGGAGTCTTTATAGACGAGCGGAAGGGAGTCTTTATAGACGAGCGGAAGGAAATCTTTATAGACGAGCGGGAGGGAGTCTTTATAGACGAGTTGGATGGAGTCTTTACAGACGAGTTGGAGAGATTTTTTATAGGCAAGTTGGAGGGAGCTTTTATAGACGAGCTAAAGGGATTCTTTATAGACGAACTGGAGGGAGTGTTTATAGACGAGTCTTCAGCAGACGAGCTGAGGGGAGTCTTCAGCAGACGAACTGAAGGGAGTCTTTATAGATGTGCTGAATGGAATCTTTACAGACGAGCTGAAGGGTGTATTTATAGACGAGAAAAAGTTAGTCTTTATAGACGAGCTGATCAGGTCTGTATGGACGAGATGAAGGGAGTCTTTGTAGACGTGCTGAAGGAAGTATTTATGGACGAAAAAAATGAAATCCCACCTGAAGGACTGAGTGAATGATACGGCCAATAACTGTTTGTCCTTAGGGTTAAAGCAGAACATCAGGTGGTATTCAATGTTCATGGTCATGTACAAATCCGAATTTTAAATCTTCTAAACCTCGAACTCATACATATGTATGTGCCTATATTTCTTCATGTGGTGGTTTTTAGATGTACACGAGAGGAAAAAAATACACACACAACCTTTCCGATTTTTTTCAAAAACGACAACCCCCGAAAAACGACTGGAAAACTAAACAAAGCTTTAGTTACTGCTGCTGCTGCTGCTGACAAACTCCCGAAAAAAATTCAAGTCCACAAAACGAAACAAAAAACGCCCCAACAAAATCTTTAAAACAAACACATACACACGCATATTGTACAATATATGTGAACATTCTCACATACACACGCATAAAGCAGAAAAAACGTACGTCTATACGTGTGTTGATAAACGGCTTAAGGTATTATGGTGGTCGTATGGTCTTTAGGATTGAGGTACTACACGTCCCTTGTTTCCACTATATATTTTTTTTTTTGTTGGCTGGACACAGACCGTTTCAAGTATTTTTGAAAGCCAAAACGTATGCGAACGACGAAATGCGTTTTTATGTGTCCAATGTGGACAAGAACGATGATGATGGTGATGACCATGGTTTTGTATAAATGAATGAATGGATTTTTCAGAAAAGGTAAACAAAAATATAAAAACGACAACAACAAAAGTGTCTACTACTGCGACATACCTGTTCCTCTTCCGGTTTGCCAGTATTTTTATCAATTTTCGCCATACAAGCAGCTGAACCTCCTGGACAGCCTAAGGCATATTTGGGTACTAATGGTCGGCATACATTTAGAAAGATCTGTTGAGGATTTTTTGTTGGATGAATGGCCGGTTGGTTGGTTGTTTTTGTCATGAACGCAGGCACATACGCACACATCGAGATCGGGCAAATATTCAGGATACAATATGAAAAGAGAAAAAAGAGGAAAATAAATTTATGAATGTTCAAGTGAATATAAGGCAAATAATTAAAAGGAAAGGAAGGAAGGCAGTTGGAGTTAAAAGATACAAAAAGTACTACGAGTGAAATAATGAATCGGAGAGAATTGAAAGAATTTTGCATTGATTTAAACCATTAGGCAAAGATTTCAATAGGAGCATTATTTGGAAGAAATTGCAAAGTATAAAATAGTAGTTTAAGTTGGATTTAGAGTTGTAGTCGCAAATGAGACGTATGAAAGCCAAGGAAACTTTGAATAGACATACAAAAGACTAAGAATTGGAAAACTATAAAAGTTACTTTGTCAAACGTTATACAAACTAAGAAGAATGTTATTTCCCATATCGCTCAGTATCGAAAATCTCATATTGAAGAAGTAAATATTATGAAGATTTTATGTGGAAGCAGGGGAACTAATCATATCTTTTTAGACTAGTATATGTATAGATGTATATGTGGAGCTAAAAGGAGTTTTTGTAGAGGTGTTGTTGGACTACATGGAGGTCTTTATGGAAAAACTGAGGCAAGTCTTTATAGACGAGTTAAAGGGAGGAAAGCTATACAAAAATCTACCTATCTATACAGACGATTGAAGGTATGGAATATTTATAGACAAGCTAAAGGGAGTCTTTATAGACCAGTTGGAGGAAATCTAAATCTGCGATGGAGCTCTGAAGCGAGTCTTTATATACGAGTTAATGAGAGTCTTTATAGAGATACCGATGGAAGTCTATATAGAACAGCTAGAAAGATTTTTTTATAGACTAACTGATGGAAGTCTTTACACAGTTATTCCATCAGCGAGTCTTAAGAGAACAGGGAGCCTTTTTAGAGGAGGTACATAGAGTATTCATAGAATTGCTAAAGGGAAACTTTATATACCATCTGGAGGGTGTATTTATAGATTATCTGATGGATTTTTCTATAGAAGAACTGAATCGAGTCTATATAGAACATCTTTAGGATGTTTTTAAAAACGAACTATAGAAAGTCGTTGTAAATGTGCTTAATAGAGTCTTTTAAATCCAATCTAAGGGGAGGTAGTCTTTATAGGCGAGTTAAAAATAGTCTCTCCATGATGGAGGGAATTTTCTTTAAACGCATTGAATAGAGTCTTCTATAGCACCTTTTAAAGATGAGCTGAAATCTCCCTATATCGCCTATAAAGACTACCTGGCCCTCAGATTGTCCAAAAAGACTCCCTTAAGCACCTGTATAAAGACTCCATATAGGCTCGCGTCTTCTAAAGCCTTCTAAAGATGAGCCGAAAGGAATCTTTGTACCCGAACTAATGGTGGTATTTGTAGACGAGCTGAAGGAAGTTCTTATACGACTCTCTCTCTCCCCCTCTCTCTCCAATATATATCAGAATACATCAATAATTATTTATTTATTTTAATTTTTTTCAATTTCTTTTTTTAATATAATATAATCAGTGAGCGGAGCAGTATAGTCGGACGGGGCCATACGACACCCTACACAACTACAAAGAAACTCTATTTTTCCACGACAGAGGGGTCTACGTTCCGAAAAGACCCGAGTCTAACTCGGCCAATGTCCGTCAACTCAGCCCAACAATAGGGATGCTACAACAACAATAGCAAAGGAACTCTAAATTTCTGCGAATTTTTATTTCAAGCTTGGGCAATATATCGTGATATTTGGACCCTCTTGATCGATTATAGATCAACAGCACCTCCTCCTTACACTGATATATTTTCGGATTATTCCTAATATTCAGTACATCCCTTCTAATTACTTGTCCAGATTCCGTTCACCGTGGGCTGTGTTGTGATGCTCGGCTTGTGACCTATATATCGACTCGGGAAAACACAAAAAATTGAGTTGTCGGACCACTTCATCCCAAATTTTTTATGTGCTCACAACCGAAAATTATAGGCATTGTCCTTGCCTATAACTGGAACCTCTTGGAAAATTTTAAAGTGATCAACGCTATATTTCTGCCCTCTAATGTTAATGGGTTACTAAATAATATCAGAATACGTAAGCACCTATAAATATTTAAGTTTAACTCCCACATCCGAGTACATACTACAATATAATTGGTATCAATTTAAAGGTCAACTACTCCTCTTGGATATGCTGTCAACTTCTCGGGTCTATGTCCTTCAGGAGTAAATATATACGCCATAGAATACAAATTTTATCATTTTTCACACAAAAGTTAGGGTCCATTTGCACCGCTATGGTGCATGTGTGTCCGTCCGTCGACTCAGCTAGTCGAGATATGACAATCAGTGTACTTAAAGGTGGGTCTAGGTCAATATTTCCCGGATGGATGTTTTGTCCCGTAACTGCGCAATTCAATACCGAACTTTATGTCCAACGGCTGAACTGTTAATGAAATCTCATATCTTACATATATTATCATCATTTTTACTGCCCAATTATGACTAGCGATTGGAGAATGATTTTTAGAAGACCTTTCATTTAGAAACTCGCTTTTCTGTTGTTGGTGATATTTATCTATTTAGATCCTGACAATATGTTCCTTCGTGCTGAATAACTATTATATGTTTTAAAAAATATATGAATTTTCCCGGAATTTCTCAGGCTATTAATTAAAAAATTGGTGTTAGTATAAATCATTGTCTGAAGCAAAGTCTTCTAGGAATAAACGAATAAGTGTTGTCACAACGTATACGCCACATTATCCGCATTTGCAGTTTTAAATCTCCAATGGAGGAGTACATTGTGGCGTATACGTTATTTCGTATATTCCTAAAATAGTCAAAAGACCCAACTTTAAATCAAAATAAATGTAATTCGGTATTGTGGGAGTATTAATGTTTAAAAATCCCTCTAATAAACCTAACATAGAACTCACCATGAAAAATAAACAATTAATTATTATCTTACCTTAGTCGACTTAGTCAGCTGTTGATGTTGTGCAATTAATGCCGCATCAATTTCAGCCTCATAATTATCTGTATTCGAAATCAGCGGTGACAAATCAATAAAATCCGTACCGGTACCATCTTCCGAATGATCAACATAAACTTTGGCTCTACAACTTATTTGCTCACGGCAAGCCAACTCAGTTTGATAGTGGATTAACAGTTGACAATTGGAATTTTCAATTATTTTCGGACCAACATTTTTATCCTTGCTGTTGCTACCCTCCGTACGATTGGCACAGACAAATTCTATTTTAGTTGACCATTTTCTAGTTCCTCCATCCGATGTCTTTTGGCAAATGGCACCATCCTCATACAGTAGATAGGGTGTACCCGTCTGGTTGATACGCAAATGGTCGTTGCTTTTGCCCAGACTGGTTGATTGATTATTGACCTGCAGACATGCACCTGGTACAGAGAAGAGAATTGGAGAGAATGAAAAAAAGATAAATGAAATGAAAAGGAATAGAAAATGAGTATTTGATGGTATTTGATGATGCTTGGCTGTTGTCTAGAAGGATAATAATTAAAGTTGATTACATTGTCTGGACATGTGAAGGTAAAATGAGAAAGGTTTTTTTGGGGCAGCCCTTTAAAGATGACACCTTGGGGAAATTAAATAGGAAAAGGTATTTTCAAAAAATTAAGGACTTTGTATGATATTTGTATCATGTATTTTTCTGTTCTCCGTTTTGGGAAAAGCTTTTGTTGTAGAAACTTTTTTGGCTACAATTCCTTAACCTACACAAACACATATGCCCTACTCTCTCACAGTATTGGTATGTGTTAGACATCTGCAAGAATGTACTCGTACAATGAATTCCCATCCGCATTCATGGGTGTTAAGTCGTATTCAGAGTACACAACAATTTTGAATGAGTGCAAATGATTTCAACCACCGAAGATGTGTTGTTCTTCATTGTGCTCTGTCCGATCAAACGATCAAACTCGAAAGCACAACATTCAGTATGATGGATTACAAGAACAACTTATACAACATCAGTGAGTCCAATGAGTGAACATCATGCATTGTATTTTGTATTCTCTGTTTTCATTCAACACTTAACATTAATGGTGGGCATTCATTGTACAGGTACATTCATGCAAATGTTTACCTTGTACAATCTTTAAAACTTTATCAGTGAGCAATAGTGAGAAATAATGTATTTTATTTTTTTTTTATTAAATACAAGTAATTAATAACTCTAGAAAAATAAGTATCTTCCGTCGTTTCCCCAAATATTGCAAATTAGAGTACAAAGTAATATGAGGACAATTTGTAGTACTGAATATCCCCCACACTATGGGGTATCCAATTCGAACCCAAATTAAAACGAATTTTTATATGTTTAAAAGGGCGTTTAAAACATTTAAATATTGAAAAAAGGGAAGTACTGCTATATAGTGGATACATTACTAGATATTCATAAATGTTGCTCTTATTAAGAATATATATACTTTAAATGGGCGGAAATGATTATTTCGATGAGTTACAAACGAAAACAAAAAAACATAACATACCCTTCATACTTTTGTAGATGGTATAAAAACCATAATATCTTCAATTAATTCGGGTAATTCGAATACTAAATAATTCGACACTCTCATTGTGTAAAACAGGTTCGTGTACGAACTTGTCGCATTTGTTCAAACTTTTTGTGTTACAACATACATTCATACCGAAGTAAACATACACAATGAATACCGGTTCGTCGAGTTTGAAACGTGGATTGTATGAATCCAACGAATATACAACAAATTCGAAACTCTCATACCTGAAGCAATTCATGTTTGTTGTACCCTCACTCATTGCACTTCATTTCCAACAAATTTATAGAATAGAAGCCATTACTTTGTGTGAGTGACTCATGGGTGGTGTTTTTGTGCATTCATGCAGATGTCTAGTATGTGTATATATCTCTGAAACCATTAGCCTTAAATGGATACTTCTTTTCAAGTTCATCCGAAAAATAAATTCCATAAATTCTTCGAAAACTAACTAGACGAGACTGTCCACATGGCAAGGAGCTTCCTTCGACTATAGATGTCCTGACCAGGCCAGTAGTAAAGAGAGATACTTGTGCATTGTCCCACACCACCACCCCAGTGCAATCAAGTAGAAAAATTAACTCAATAGCCCTTAAAAATGTACGTTCGTAATGGCCAAAAGTGTTTTTGGCCGAAATAGCCTCTTTGTACTCCAAACACACAAATACACACGCACACAAATATATACGCAATATATTCTATACACTATATGGATATGAAAAAAGATGATAACGATCGAAGATTATAAAGTTTATTAGGGTGGATTGCATTCAAGAATAGCATAACACTATTTTTCTTTTGGAGGTCATATTTAAAGTTGGGACTCTTGGCCCTTTGAAGAATTTACGAATACGTGTTGACACCAAGTATACGTCACAATGTACCAGGCTATTTAAAACATCAAACGCAAATAATGTGGCGTATACTTTGTGTCAAAACTTATACGTATATTCCTAAAAAATCGTTTCAGGTGATAGGCTACTAAAAAAATTATGATCAAATTCAAAGATGGAGAGAACATTTCGAGGGAATCTGTAACGAAATGAAAATATCGAAATGTACAATAGATATCCTATGGAAAATACGCTGAATATATCGAGTAACCCGTCAAACTTGAAAGAAATGAAAGAGACAATAGAACGACTAAAAAACTAAACTATGCAGCAGGAGAATATGCGTTCCGGACAAAAGCACGAAATGTCGACGCCAGAACCACAGGTGAGTTACTACGACCTCACACAATTTTTAACGTGACTTGAAAATGCAAAATTACATTCATTGCAATTTAAATTTGGGTCTCGTGAATGTTCTGGAAATTTACGAATATGTGTTGACACAAGGTATACGCCACAATGTGCTTGTTCCATAGGCGATTTGAAACTGCAAAAGCGGATAATATGGCGTATACGTTGTGTCAACACGTATTCGAAATTTTTGTTTCGAAAACTATTTATATTAACTACTACTTTTTAATAAGTTGCCAAAAAGTTCCTAGAAAATCTGTCAAAAACAGCCGAAGAAGCAGCTACGAGCTGGCACAGCATGAGAAAGCTACACGAAGATGTACCAGGAGCCAAACAATAAAATATCGGAATGGTGGAGTAACAACAAACAATAATGAACAAATTCAAATTTTACACGCGGACAGAAATCAATAGCGTCAGAAATGTCACTGAAAACAATTAAATATACAGTAGCTGTGGAAAATACGTTGAATATATCGTGTAACTCTGTCCGCTTGAGCGAATTAAAATAGGCAATTGAGCAACAACAAAAAGTAACAAAGCAGCAGGAGAAGATTGTCTACCGGCGAAGCTTTAAAAGCTGCCGACAGAACCACAGCTCAGTTACTATGACCTCACAAAATCTTCGACGTTACTCCAAAGTTGAATTATTATTGTTGAATTACATTTATTCCAATTTTAAAATTGGGCCTCGTGACACTTTTATGAATTTACGAATAAGTGTTGACACCAAGTATACGCCACAATAAACTTTTTCCACAGGTAGGCTACTAAAAACCAATGATACACAAATTCAAAGATGGAGAAAATATTTCGTTGAATTCAGAAATGCTACAGAAAAAAGGAAATCTACTAGTAGCGGTCCAATGGAACATTATTTGAACGAAAGAAAGGAGACAACAGAACAACAACAAACAAGTAACTGAGCAGCGGCAGAAGTTGGCATACAGGTGAGGTACTATTACCTCAAAAAATCTTCGACGTGACTCCAAAATACTGAAGTGGATTTATTGCAATTTAAAGTTGGGGTCTCGTAACTCTTTTGGGAATTTACGTATACTTGTTGACACCAAGTATACGCCACCAGGTCATTTAAAAGATCAAATACATATAATGTGGCGTATACATTGTGTTAACACGTATTCGTATATTCCTAATAGATTTCGTTACATAAATGGATTTATATTAATCACAATTTTATAATAAGTTACATTGGAAGTTCCCAGCCAGAACAACATGAAGGTATACCGAAGAATAGATAATCTCACAAATAGAAGATGTACTACAAGACATGCAATAAAAGATATTCATAGTAGTTTAATAACAGACAATGATTATCACTGCACATCATATCAGCTTGGCAGGAAGAAAGATTGCCTGCTCTTCACTAAAAGGTAACGAAACAGCAAAAGAAGATCGTATTCCCTATAAACCGACCACGGATACGCAGCTTATTTACATAGACCTTACATCATATCAGTTTGGGAGGAAGAAAGACTGTCTCCAACGTGGAAGTAAGGTATCGTTGTAAAAATGGCGACTTAAACACCATGTAAAAATTCGAATACAAAAAAAAATGCAAGTAGAAAATATACAAAGAGATAAGCATGCTTGCTTCAGATCAAATAGAAGCTGTAGGGATCAGAACAACACAATACGAGTCATAATGGAACAATATATAGAATGGCACATTCTACTGTATCTACTGTTCATCAACCTCAGGAAAACTTTCGGCAAAATCAGACGAGCTGCCATATGGAAAGCATTGAGAAAAAAAGAAAGTGTCCCAGAAAATAATGTGTATTATAAGAACGATGTACGAGGATGCAGAATACTCAGTTCTTAAAAACTGAAAAATAAGACAATCATTTCGCACCAAATCGGAAATAAGACTCTGTCACCCCTAATGTTCACAATTGCACTTGAAGCAATAATGAAAGGATTCTGCTCGCAGAGTCTTTCACGATAAATCGTAAAAAAATAAGACAATAATTTCACACCAAATCGGAAATAAGGCTTTGTCACCCCTACTTTTCACAATTGCACTTGAAGTAATAATGAATAAATTCTGCTCGCAGAGTCTTTCACGATAAATCGTAGACTTAGATTTTGCGGATGATATCTGTCTTCTTTCTCACATGATATCCAATATGCAATAAATATTAGAAGACCTGGAGAGACTGAGAAGCTACATTGGACTTGACGTTAATTTTAAGAAAAATAAGCCAGAGAAATTTAACAACAGTACAGAAAATATCATGCTACGTCCATAACACTTGATATCTAGGAATAACTGTAACAACGGTTGTGGTGCAGAAACGGTCGTAATCAATAGCCACACAGCAGTGAGCCTGGCTTGTATCCCAAAAGCTACAGGCATTCATAAGAAAATGTCTGAGTATTATATGTAGTATATTCTGGCCCAATACCATAAATAACGTAGATCTTAAGGAACCAGGAACCCATACAAAAGCAGATTAAACGGAGGAAAAAATAGATTGGTTAAACTATATGCAAGAATCTCTACAGCTTGGCCGAAGTGGAACTTTTAGGTGGTGTTAATTAAATTTGGACCAATACATAGCCTTTATATCAAAATACAGCCACATCGATTGGAAAATGAAGCTGAAGTCTTTAAAATACCGAAAATGGGAAGGCACATTGATAATTTTTGGTAGGAAGATTTTACACCCCACAAGAAAAAAAATACGAATAAGGGGTATACCATTAATAAAAAATCGAAGATTTGACAGGCTTAACTCTAGTTTAGTAAAAACGATCAGATTTTTCTGAACTTTTTTCCAGAGTTAGGTATTTTTACTCTAATTGTGGGGATATATTTTTTCTTGGGGGACGTAACCGGTTACCCGGTTATTTGACCCGGAATTACGGGTATATCCCGTTCTACGGATCCGGTTAATATAAAATGGGTATCATTTTAAAGGTTATAAAAATACCTTTTATTGAACTGGTGCGATATGCGGCTGTATCTATTGTGGATCAAAAGATATGGACCTTAGAACCCTACAACAAGGAAATTCTGTCGAGTAGCCGGTGTTGGTATCTGTCCATAGGAGAAAGTCTTACATAGGAGAAAGTCTACACAAAAAATATTCTATTTAGAAGGAGTTCCTGTCGCGTAGCCGGTGTTGGTATCTGTCCATGGGAGAAAGTATTAAATGCCCGGCCGAAGGCGTTCCCCCACAAAAACAAAAACTATTCTCTTTAATAAGAGATTCTGTCGCATAGCCGATGTTGGTACCTGTCCATAGGAGAAAGTCTTAAATCCCAGGCCGAAGGCCGGCTACACAAAAAAATATTATATTTAGAATTATTTTCTGTCGCTTAGCCGGTGTATGTACCTGTCCATAGCTGAAAGCCTAGTTGAAACACGTACTAAAGCTCCCCAAAATATAGATCTTTGGGGTTGTAGTGTAATATTTTGGGCCTCCGTAGAAGGTGGACAATATTGAGAATTTTTAATAGGAAGATTTACTATCATACCACAACCCAAAAGAACAAATTGCACCCAATTAGATAGAATTAGAAACTTTCAAAATACCGAATATTGGGGGTACCGTTATATTGGGGCCACCCCGAAACAAAAAAAAAAAACATAGGGAGACTACTCTAAAGAGTGGACGAATATTGATCATTTTCGGTAGGGAGATTTAGTACCAAATGAGGACCAAACGTACCAAATTACATCCAATTCGATTGAAAAACTTTTCGTTGTATGGGAGCTATATCAAAACGTGCATCGATATACCCCATTTGCTACATGCTACGGGGTATCCGGTGAATATTTCGATGCGTTGCAAACGGAATGAACAATTTAATATACACCCTGACAAGTGGATGATATAAAAATAATCTCATATGATGCGAATGGAGTATCGAATTTTCTTTTTATACGTTTTCTTTTTCAAACAAAAAATGTTTGTTCCACCCCAATATATAAAAATATTGCAAATATGCTATGCTATGGCATGGTATGATATTCTTCATCGCAAAGATTATAGATTGGTACCCGCTCCCCACATAAATGATTTTTATTGCTTAACAGATGAATGACTTTCAAGCAGAGCTATAATTCCAATAGCCTTAAATGGGCACACACACATACACACTCACACATTCTTGGACATTCGGTATCATCAATGTCCTTTCCTAATATCGTTACAAATCATAGTAAATGGCCTAAAAGGCTATAGTGAACGGTCATCAAATGGCTGAGCGACAAACTGGAAGAACGAAAGCAACCAAACCAAACAACGAATGGAAAATCTGACCCCTTTAACACTATGTGTGGCCCCAAACCAACAAGTACAAGAGCAACAACAACTATGTGTTTGTTATTGTTTGGCTGAAAGGCATCAATAACCAAACGACACTCATAGAGGGAGAGAAGCAAGAAGACATGGAGGCCAGCAGCCTAGCTGACCAACCATCCAGCCTGCCCAATAGTTCAGGATACCCATAAAAGATGGAAGGTAGGCAGTCAGGCATTCATTGTAAAGTCAAGTGGCATAAATATCACAAAACACCGGACGAACAGTTAAAGCTATGCCGAGGAGTCAGGTTAAAGGATTGCTGCTTGGCAACCGAAAAATCATTGTAATGCTGCTCCTCTACGCTACCCTTTTGTTGAGAGCGTAAGAGTGTGCGTGCGGGGGCGAGGGCGAGTACGACTGAGTTTAAAGAATGGTGTGACGAGTGACACGTATGCTCCACATAGCCTCACACGTATTGTTATACGAACACGTATCAACAACGTTCCATTTCGAACTATCTATCTACTGAAGATGTATGACCGATATGCAAGGTGGTTGAAGGTAAACGTGGGCGGGGGAGATGATATGTTTCGACAATCCATGTATTCCGATGCATGACCTTTATTCCTTACAGAGGTACTGGGTATGTGTGTGATTAGTTTAATTTATAAAAGTGTGGAAATATTTGGAGAATTTTGTTAAAATGTCCCTTTTCACACAATAATGATTTTTCTAGTAAATTTTATGCTACTATGTGTGGGTGCAAGGTTAGCAAGAAAAGAGTGGTGATGTGTGTGTGGGTATAAAATTTGCTGTTGATAAATTTGGTATAGGTAGGACTTGATGTTACCAAGGCACTGACTGATAGTTATTGACATGGGGTTGTCCGGAAGATGTTATGCAAATATAATTCTCTGATATAGGCCCGTGCGCAATGACACCCAATGAGAAAGAATATTATACACCGTACCGTTATATATTTTTGGTAGGAAGATCGCCAAATTTGTATTCAAAATAATAAAATAATAAATACAGTCAAATCGGATGAAAAACGCACCCACACTCCCAAAAATACCGACATTTTGGAGGGACCATTTTTTTTACCCAGTGAGAACCCAAATTTGCATATTACAAACAATTCGGTGGAAAAACGGGCTTATAGTCCCCAAAATACAAACATTTGGGAAGTAACGTTATAAAATCATACATAGAATTTTAATCGAATCAAGAATATGAATATGAGGTATCCGGTGAATATTTCTAGGCGGAATATCAAATTTTAGGGAGGGTATAAAAATTGTGATTCTGCCACAGACACATATCGCCATGTAACGACGCAAGTAATTTCCAAATTGTAAAGAAATTTTGAAGAGACTAGAGCGAATACTGTAACCGTTCCGCTAAAAATATCGCTGCTGAACGTGAAAGTTTTACCGAAGACCTGAATGTGTCGATTCCTCGTCGATTTTTGGAATTAGGACTGTCTTACGGCACATTATGGCGATTTTTTTGAATTAAAATCGACGGCTACATCAATATTAAGTTCAGCTCACGCAAAAACTGGAACCAAAAAAAGCTAACCATGCACAACGTCATAGATACGCAGAATGGTTGTATGTTAATAAACAAATGGTCTAGAAATGATGCACCATTCGGGAAAGATGGAACGGAGTCTGAGATTCTTAAAAAATCCACCGACGATTCCCGAATACATTCATAAAAGGTGTTCCCATTCAAATTATTTAATTTGTCACCCCAAGCCGAGTGTCTGCAGTTAAAATCACCCCCTATTATTACTCCGTAATAATTTCGGGAAATAATATTCAATGCTTCCAAACTGACACTATATTGATTGCGATCAGCATTGCATGGGATGAAGATCGAACCAATCAAAACACTTTCTTCAACGCCATTTAAAATGATACCAATACTTAAAAACAACCTAGGATATGTAAAATCCTTTACAAACACATTTTGAAATTTGAATGATTTTCTTAAAGCTATTGCTACGCCTTGGGAACTATTATCCCTTACGAACTCGTTATTTTCTAAAGCAACTCTATGGGCATCTCTTAAGTGATTTTCTTGTATAAAGGCGAAATCAATGTTGTTTGAATTTAAAATCTTTGATAATTCAATTCTAAGACTCGCTTCAATAAGCAATCTAACATTAAATGACAGAAAATTTAAAAAATTACGAACCACATTTTTGTTTTATTTCCTCTAAAAGTTCTAAGCATTGAAACCTTGCTTGTTCCTTTGACAGTGTTCTATAGTGCCTAACAAAATTTTCGATTTTGTCATCCAGGGTTATAGTTTCGGCCTGACAAATATCCTTAGCAATTTTCAAAAATGCCTCTATTATAATAGGTTTGGATCTTATATGCTGAGAGTCCGTAAAACAACCAGCGTATGCTCCGCTTAGGTTGCATGTGTTGAAACCGTTTAACACTTTTGACACATTGCAGGAAGCTAATGCCTTTTTTTCCTTAGCTATACTCTTAGTTTGTTCCTGATTCTTTATGTAATCTTTGTAAGCGCTACAGCCCCTACAATTAGACGGATGACCAAATTGCTTGTAATTCGCACAATAAGGCTTATTTTCTTCATTAGATACGAATTTGCAGTCACCTGGTGCGTGCTTTTGATCACATTTCATGCTTTTGATCACATTTCATACATTTCTGCTACAATTTTTTGAGATATGGCTTAATGTTGGCAACGCCAACATTGTACAACCTTTAAATTTGATTTGGGTATTTCCCATGTTACCTTTTGAGAGCAAATATATTTTTGAGACCTTAATTCAGTTACAGATTTTCCTGGCAAAAGACTAATCAAGTAAAGCTCAGTATCAATATTATTTTTTTAGAAAATTCCGTCGAAAATTTCCTAACATCCTCCACCGTATTGGGCACTAACTCATTAATATCGCTCTTTATCTCGTCTAAGGTTGCTTTGTAATGAAGTCCCCTTAAAACTAGCATATAAAACTTAAACTCTTGAGAACTTGAATTGATAGCCTGATCTTTCCACACAAAGAGATTCCAAAATGCACATGGGATTCACTAAGCCGCAATATTCGCAACCAAATAGATCACATATGCCTTAGAGGAAGATGCAAAAGCTCTTTTTCAGAAGCCAGAAATAAAAGAGGAGCTGACATTGACAGTGATCACGAACTCATCATAGGCAAAATCAATATCAAATTGAAATTCTTTTCAGAAAAGTGTCATAGCATGGAATCTCTCCCAGGACAACTTGACTTAGATTCGGCGGATGATATATTTCTTATCTCTCACTAGATTGGGGAGAGGGGGAAAATTCGATTATTTTTATAAGACATAACGGTGGACATTCAGAATACATAAAATCGTTTAGGGTCCTTATATGGGGACAATATTAAAGCATGGACCAATGATAAAAATAAGTACAGGAAAATTCTGATAGAACTTTCAATATACGGGAGTTGTGTGAAGACATGCGAAAGAATTGTTTACAACTAAGAAGCCTGAATGTCACTTTACACCCAATCAGAAATAAATATGTCTAATATAACGAATTTTTAATGTTAAACAGTTTTAAATTTATAAAATAAAAATTGAGGAACTAAAGTCCTCCCTAATCTAAGAAAAAAAAAAGAGTCGCAACCTTTTGTTTTAACGCTCTGTCACATTGTCACATTTATGCGATAGCCTCGTCGGAAAACAAAACCTATTTTTGCATTGTGTATTGCTTGCAAAGTACACAACAGACTCAATATTGTTAAAACAATATTGCTTTACAGCAGAGATCATAGCAATAACAAAAAGAAAATACTGTTATAGCACAGTATTATGAAATAATAGAAAGTGAGGAGGACAATTGCAGAATTTTCTCATTGTTGGGCAAGCTTTCTGCCATTCATAATTGGCGATTTAATTATCCGAAACCCGCGCTTGTCGATAGAGGAAAATGATACCGTTTTCGTGGAAACATAAATTTGGCAGAAACGCTTCGATAGATAAAGCCTTGTTCAAAATTTGTTTCCTTATATTAAAATCTATAACTATAACACATAAGCGAATCGCGAAAATAGATCTTCCTACTCGACGGTTGGCTTGTGATACGCCTTCTATTTGTGAGACTATATATTGTCCGGTGTAGCTTTCTCATGTTGTTGCAGGCAGCTAGTCTGTTTTTTTCAGATTTTCTACGAACTAAATCTTTTTGGAATATACGAATACGTGTTGACACGAAGTATACGCCATCTTATCCGCATTTCCAAGTACATTGTGGCGTATACGTATTCGTAAATTCCCAAAAGAGCCATAAGAGTCACGATAGAGATTTTGTAAGGTCGTAGTAACTTCGATGCGACAAAACATCGTGATCTACTTGATTGCGAGTATTGACGCTTGGTAGTGGCCATGTGCATTTAAGAATGTCTATTTGCGGAAACTGGAGCCACCAAAAATCAGCATAAATGTCTGACCCAGTTCTCGCTCGCCGTTATTGTTATACCCCAACATTAGGATAATATAAACTCCATAAAGTGGAGCTTGGTTTGTACTATGGTAGTAGATCTTCCTAATAAAAATGACATGGAAAGAGATTCTAGAAACCGTTTTAATTTCGGTTCCAAGAATGTTGGAACTTTAGTTATTTTCTATATAAGAAAAACTATACGAAACGAATTTCATATATTCTTATATGGAAAATAACTAAATTAATAAAAATATGCAAAAAATCCTCTAAAGTAGGTTAACCAGGTAAAAAGTTCTAATGCACATGCTGTTTAATATACAAATTTGTCCGGTGCAAGCTTTGATATGACCCCACCTAAAAGTTCCATTTCTTTTTTCAGTATTAATAATTTTTTAACTGAATTTTCTCATGGGAGTTGCTATGATTTGACATATCCGATTTTTGCTGATAAAAATAATTCAAAAAAAGTCCCGTTTAAGTTTTCCAATTGAATTTGGCTGCGGATTTATGGTTAACAGGAGAATAAAATACCTCGTCTCCAGATTCACTTCAGTAGATGAACGCATTGCTGTAATCCGTATAAAAGCGAAGTTCTTCTACATGAGTTTCATTTGAGGCCATGCTCCGACCGAAGACAAAGATAAACAGACCAATGACATATTTTACGAGCGCCTAGAAACAGAATATGACCGCTGTCCTGGCCATGACATTAAAATTTTGCTAGGAGATTTTAATACCAAAAAATCATGAAGAAACATCAAACAATGACATGAGGTTGATTGAATTCGCGGCAGCAAAAAACATGGTAGTCAGCAGCACCAGATTCAAGCATCTCGATATACACAAAACCACCTGGATTTCTCCGGACCGAACAAGGAGAAATCAAACTTATCATGTTCTTATAGACGGAAGGCATTCATCCAGTGTTTAGACGTTCGATCGATCCGAAAAGCGAATATCGATTCAGACCAACCAAGGTTCGTACCCGTCTTGATGTCGAAAAGCTGCAACTACAACAGATAGCAGAAGCCAACTCCGCTCAACTCACCCACCTGCTTGAAAGCACTCCTTATCGCAATAATAATATAGAAGCAAAGAATTGTCCTCTCCCTCCAAACTGCAGCAAAAACAACACTTTGGTACCAAAAACCACCCATGGTACGACCAGGAGTGTCGTAATGCTACTGATGTGAAAAACGCAGCGTATAGGGCAACCCCGCAGACAGTAGCAACACGTAATGCGAGAGAGAATTGTCGGGAGAAAAGGAGAGAGAAGAAACGTATTTTCAAAAAAAAAAAAAGAACAAGAAAAACGCGAGCGGAAGAAAATCGACATGTACGGGAGTCAGAATGAAGACCGGAAATTCTACCAACGAGTAAAACATCAAACCGAAGTATTTGGTCCAGGCACATCATCCTGTATAGCTAAAGATGAAAACATGGTGACAGATGGTGAGGATCTGGAAGGAGCATTTTGAAAAGCTCCTAGTATCCAATAATGGCGGTGAAGAAGATACCCTTAGAACCAATAAGAGATGACGGTATAGAGTGTATGCCAACTAGCCAAGATAAGGTTAGAATGGCGATCAATGGGCTGAAGAATAATAAAACAGAAGGTGCCGATGGATTACCAGGCGAATTATTCAAGACCGGTGGTCAGATCCTGGTGAGGAGCATGCACTAGCTAATTTGTACAATTTGGCTAGAGGAGCGCATGGCCAATGCTTGGAACCTCAGCATCTTGAGATGTACGGGATTCAGAATGAAGACCGGAAATTCTACCAACGAGTAAAACATCAAACCGAAGTATTTGGTGCAGGCACATCATCCTGTATAGATGAAGATGAAAACATGGTGACAGATGGTGATGATCTGGAAGGAGCATTTTGAAAAGCTCCTAGTATCCAATAATGGCGGTGAAGAAGATACCCTTAGAACCAATAAGAGATGACGGTATAGAGTGTATACCAACTAGCCAAGATGAGGTCAGAATAGCGATCAACGGGCTGAAGAATAATAAAACAGCAGGTGCCGATGGATTACCAGGCGAATTATTCAAGACCGGTGGTCAGATCCTGGTGAGGAGAATGCACCAGCTAATTAGTGCAATTTGGCTATTGAAACTTCAGCATCTTGTGTCCCATTCAAAGGAGACAAGACGATATAGAGGAGTAAGTCTCCTTCCCGTCGCATATAAAGTGTTATCGAGCGTGGTGTGTGAACGACTGAAGCCAATGGTCAATGATATTATTGGACCATACAAATGCGGTTTCAGACTTGGAAAAACCACCATTGACCAAATTTTCACTCTGCGCCAAATCCCGACACATTCCATTTATTAGTCGACTATAAAGTCGCATTCGACAACCTTATCCATTCAAAGATGTTTAATAATACGCCTATGTCACGAATCCGATGCAAAGATCAAATAGAAGACAACATCTCGGAACATGGTCTTTCAAATTGAATGAGATGCGGACAAGACCGACAGGCTTGGAAATCTGTTTTAGGCTCGCCTTATGGCACAATCGTTCTCTCATAAGCCAGCAAAGTATGTACTTAAAATCAGTTTAGATGAACGTTTTGTTCTCTCACTTTTTAACTAATTCCCCGTGCTACTCGTTTTGTAGCACTGTGTGACCTCAAAAGCAATGTAAACTAGATGACACAAAAAAATTAATAAAAAAAAACACATAGTGAATGGTCAAACCTATAGTCAGTCACCTCATCCCTTAAGGCATATTTAGATAGGATTTCTCCTAACAAAAGCCAACAAATGCCATAGCAGAGTTTAGTTACAAAGAAAATGAGAACAAAAAAATCGACGCAAAACAAACGAACAGATGAGAAATAGAATCAGCACAAATATACACAGGACAATGGGAACAAAAAAAGAAAAACAAAAACAGAGGATGATAAAAACGAAGAAAAAATAAAACAACTAGACTAAACTAACATTCACAGGAGAATACAAATGGATTGTTAGTTTTTGCTGGTGATGTTGTTGTTAGTTTGTGTTGTTGTACAACTTGTTGTACTACATTTGAGAACAACAAATACTGCCCTAGCTGTGATGGAAGGCTAGGCAATACAGAGAGTAAAGATGCGCCAGATTTGTTGCCTATCAGAACGCACAGAACCGGAAAAACCTACCGGTCGATGACAACGGCTGGCATTACAACAACTACAAAAAATGGTTGGTGATATTGCTGCTGCTGCTATCCTGCGATGGCGTCCTTTTGCTAAGCAAATGAATTGCCATCGTTTTCGACTAGTTTTGCGCGGCATTCAATCCTAAATATTTAAGTTACGTTGGATTTTAGAGGAAAAAGCCTACAACAAAATAAAACTTGGAACTAAACGGAATGGTGGCAAAATACTTGTTTGCCTACACTATATAAGAGAAAGCTGAGAAGTATTGTCCATATTTCGAGTCGAGCCGCAATGTGAATACACAAATCCAAAACTATCAGCAGCAATGTTAGCACTAAGAGATTCTTTTCGCATGCTTTTGGAATTTTTCAGCAGGAGAATTTTCATTTTCATCTGGGCGTTTGTTTCCGTTTTCTTTTTTTTTCTCCTTTTGTTCCAACATAGGCAATACAAAAATGGAGAGCAAAGCGGATACAATAGCCATGCTGCAACTTGGCCGACCGGTCGTTTGGTAGTCTGGGCCAACAGTCACTTTTACAACTCAACGGAAATGCGATTGTATTTCCTGTTTCCTGTTGTACTTGCGAATGCCAGCCATAAATTATGTTGCGCATAAAAATTGGCACCAGCAGCCGAAGTAGTAGTAGTAGTAGCGGAATCAGTAACATTATTCGACAAAATAGCGCAATATTTAACATGATTTGTCTTTTCGTTCTTTGTGTGTAGTTTTTAAGCAATGGCAACATATTTTTTGTTTTTGCAAGCAATAAATTTGCAATTGGCCAATATTGTAGGCAATAAAAATTGTCAATATTCTATGCAAGATATAACACAATTTGGGTTTTATTCGAATAAAAAAGAGAAAGTATTTAGGTTTAGTACAGAATTTTTATGATGATTTTTTTTTCAAGTACTAAGGTTGGTATTTAAGGGGTTTCTAAGAAGAGGTGGTTTATTGGATTACCCAGTATTCCGATAACTTATATTCTTTAACATTTACTATATGATTTAAGAATCAAAACAAATCACGCCATTCTAGACTCAATTCGATACGCTGTGCAAAATTTCGACTCCATCGATCAAATTTTCGGTATTTGAAGCTCCGTTTGTTTGAAATTTGAGCCGATTTCCTCAAAACAAATTGCAAATTCAGGATTGTCGCATTTTCCTCGTTTACTGAAACTGAACATTCATTACACAAACGTCAGTACACCTTTTTCCATAAATATATAGACGTAAGGGTTTATACAATTACTTACATAGCTGACTACTTGTGACAGAACATTTGTTCCATAAGCCGAGCTTAAAAAAAAATTTCAGGCGCGTCGGTCTTTGGCGCAGATTTTCCAATTTGAAAGACCTTGTTTCGAAATGATCTCTTCCTCTTAATCTTTGCGTCTAATTCGTGGCCCTCCCCTTCAAATAGTTCGCTTTTATATGCCCTATGGGCTGGGGCATCCTCATTCATTCACACAACATGACCTATCCAACGTAGCTCGATACGTCTGACAATGTCGTTGTCCGAGAATAGATGGTTCATTTGACGGCGACATTCACCGTCAATGCGGATAGGCCCATAGATCATTCGGAGGAATTTTCTCTCAAACACATTCAGATCCATATACCAACACGAGTAGTATCAGCGTCTTGTAGAGTGCGAGTTTGATCTGGCGAGAGGTGGCCTTGTTTCCTAACTGCTTACTTACTATCATTCCCTGAATTTTAAAACTGATGTCATTATTTTTATTTCTTGCGGTACCAAGGTATATAAAATCTTTGACTACCTCGAAGATGTAGTTCTCAAGTTCCACAGTTAGTCCGAATCTACTGGACGTCTTCCGCCTTGATACCATCAGCATTGTGTTATCGCCGTTTACTGTTAGACCCATTTTGGCAGACCCCTTCTCAATTTGTTCAATGGTGGCTGTTATCGCTCGCAATGTTCGACCCATTATATCGATGTCATCAGTGTAGACGAGTAACATTTGCGTCTCGTATGACCGGTATTACAGGACTCCAATAGGTCCCGCATGGCCGTATTAATTTTGCAGGAATGACGAACGCAGACATGGCTTTAAACACCTCTGAACGGATTCGAATTTCGAACGCGGCTTTATAGTCGACGAATAAGTGGGATGTGTCGATGTGTTTTTCGTGGGACTTTTTAAGAATTTTGCGTAGATTGAAAATCGATCATGGTTTTGCCAGGACGGTCCAATAATATCATTGACCACTGACTTCAATCGTTCACACAGCATGCTGTATAGCACTTTATATGCGATGGAGACTTATTCATCTATAGTTAGCACATATCGTCTTGTTTCCTTTTTGTGCACAGAACACAGGATGCTGAGGTACCAATCATTGGGCATGCATTCATTTAGCCAAATTGTATTAATCCGGTGGTGCATTCCCCTGACCAGCATCTTACCACCGGTCGGCTGGTAACCCATCGGTACCTGCTCCTTTATTATTCTTCGGCAATTGATTGCTATTCTGACCCTATCTTGGCTAGGTGGTATGCAATCTATACCGCCATCTCTTATTGGCTCTGGGGCATCTTTTTCACCGCCACTATTTGATCCCAAAAGCTTTTCAAAATGCTCCTTCCAGATCCTCAACACGCTGTCTGTATATGCCACCAGGTTTCCTTCTTCATGCAAGGCATCGTGTGCTCCAACACAACTTGTTGGACGTATCGAGCGGAATTGAGGACCCTCTAAGCTATCCAATGTCCAAGGCTGATTTTTGAACAAATAAGTGGTAAACTAAAAGTATTCACAAGAACCCGTATTTCAAAACCATTGAGGATCTGAAATAAGTCTACCATACCTGAAGCACCCAATACAGATCCTTGCCGTGCAGTCCGGAAACACGACTACCGTTTAATATTTTAGCATAAACGATACGTTTCACAAAGAAAGTTCGGCCGTTAAACCATATAACATTGATTTCATGCGATAACTGATAATGCAGGATCTAACATACCGTGAGATAGAAGAGCCCTGTGGTCTGTTGGTATCTCTTTTGCATATACATTGATATAGAAACTGAATATAGCCTCGGTATAGCCCTATTTTAATTTTATTTGAGGTTTTAGACCCATTTTTAATTAATGAGGATATAATATGTCATTCTGGATTCTTGTAGGGGTTGTCATACACCACAATATGGATTTCGATGCCCTAGACGCATTATCCTACAAAAATTAAGGAATTTTTGCAGAATAATTTTTAAATTAGGTTCGTGTGACCCTAGGGTCGTGACATATTCCTCATTTAAATGTCACAATCACTCATTTAACGTACTGTTATAGTCCTAGGCGTATTTTCCAATCAAAATTCGTATAATTAAGCATTTCGGGTACATAGAGGGTAAACAAATTGTTAGAAGAAATGTTTCAATAAAAGATCATGTTTTGGCATTGATACACGAGGGATCTTTTACGTTGACAAGGATATTCTGTGTGGAGTAAAACACTTTTCTATTAATTGTCGTCGGCTTTACATGGGCAAACAATTCTCGAACTTGCTTTTTTAATTCGCAACATTTGTCTTTAGGCTCTTCATCCTTTGCTTGCAACGACTGCTACTTTTCTTCGTGGTAACCATTGGCGTCTTCCATTGTTTTTAGAGCAACTTCTAACTCCCAATCTTCTTGCAAGAAATTCCGCCACGTCAAAATTTTTTTCATATAATTCTTCGATTACCCAACATTTCGTTGTTCCTCCTCCAATGCCGATTGCAGCTTCCAAATTTGTTCTTGAGCTGGCCTAACCCCTCCTGCCATTTTTTATTTCTTCTCCAATAACTTCATCCACCGATCACGAACCACTGGATCATCGTCATTCATTTCATCGTGTGCGCCCCTCACTAGATCTCATATATAGTTATATGCGCTCTATATTTCCTGCATATTCACAGTCGTATTTAGACTATTGAAAATCTCTACGAATATGTCGATATTAGCTAGTAGAGTTTTTATGTTTTCGGTCTGTGCCGCTTCTGTACTCCGAACTGAAGCCCCCTCGACAAATTTGCTCTGCGTCACTGCGTCTATCCTTGCCAAAGCCTCTTTCTTACTCGGCATTATATTTTTCTTTCAAATCTTTTTTCTCTTTGAATTTTCCACCAAGCTGACAGAATTTCTTCGATTATTAAGGCAACGATTTTTTTTTTTTAAATTCGCCTAAAATATTCAATATATTTTAAAAATTTTAACCTCATTTTTAATCGATAAGGCTATATGTAGATGTTAGGGGTTTCTGAGCATAAAACATCACTTGTCTGAATTATATAAAGGTCTCGCTCTGTGTTTGGTATGCTCAAGGTGTGTCTTTTTAACCTGAGTAATATTGGTATTTGGGTTTTTGAAAGGAAATATAAAATCCTCCTAACGCAGGTCGCTCCCCGCTCGTATTCATCGATCGTGACATCAGAATAAATGCCGAATATTATCGCGAAAATAGCCTTGGGCACGCAAACATTTTGGGCGCAGACCTTGAACATTCCAACAGGACTCGGCACCATCGCAACTAGCACGAGCCACCCAAAAATGGTTACAAAATCAGGTTCCTCGCTTCATTTCCAGCACACAATGGCCACCAAAATCTCCGGATGTCAATCCGCTGGACTATTGTGTCTGGAGTATTTTGCAAAGCAAGGTTGGTACTAAAAAATACCAAAGTATCGATCACCTCCGGTAAGCGCTTCGCCGGGAATGGTCTGAAATACCGCAGAGCAACAAGGAGGCAGCGTGTGACGGTTTCATTGGTCGTTTGAAGGCCATAATTCGTGCCAAAGATGACCAATTCGAATAAATCTAAACTTATTCTAAAATATTTGATATTTCCGACATTTTTTGCTTTCATTGAATAAAATTTACAATAATTTAAAAATTATGGCGTTTGACTTTGTTGCAGTTTTTTATCTCACCCTGTACATTGAACGTGTAAATAGATTTGGGTTAGGACACATTTATGGTATTTATTTATGATCATCCAAAAATACACAAGAATTATATTAAAATAATTCCCAATTAACCTCCATTTCGTTTCCTGAAATCGAATTGTGCTATGCAAAATTTAATATTTTCATTTTTTCAACCATAAAAATGTTATGAGTAAATATCATTTAAAGGATTTCATAACTCCTTCAAGATATTGAAGGAATCCTCCAAATGTTTGTATCAACTCCTTGCTGCCATACCTTTTTTAAAGAATCACAAAAGTAATTGAATAAATTCATCGAAAAAAAAAAACAAAAATACATTAGTGGCATGTGTGTGTGTCTGTACGATTGAGAGATATGAAAAAGGAAGGGGGTTTTGGGTTTATGTACATGTAACCAAATTCCGACACTACCGAAAAAAGTACACCCCGAATTCAATAAAAACCTGTAAAATCACGTACATAATTTGTTTATGCTGGCAAAAATGGCAAGAGGCAAAAGTCTGTCAATAAAAAAAGTGGGCAATCAAAATCCCCCAATGGCATTCGGCGATATGAAGATATGCTGTGGCAATGGATGGGGCTGGGGCTGGTGGGACACAAAAAATGGAAACGATCCCAAATTCAATATTGTAAATGAAAGCTCAAAAAACAAAACCCCATAGCCGTAGCGCCGTAGTTATAGTGCTGGCAATAACAGCAAACACATAAATATTACCTACTGCCTTTTTTTGTATTAAGATCACCACTCCACTCCTGATTTGCTGGTATATGGAGGTATATGGGAATCGAAGGAATCGTCTCAGGAATGTAAATAAAAAACAACAACAGCAAGGGCAAAAAAACAGTAATATTGTGAAAATTACATTTGTTGTACAATTTTCTTTTTTCACTCCTTTCTTCTGCGGGCGCAAGTCCTCCTTCATTCTTCCATTTTCACCTCATTCCAAGAGTGTCAAAGCCACTTTGAAAATCAAAGAATGCAAAGCAATTGAGAAAATTGAAGGAGAAGAAAAAAACTGAAAATCTGGCTAATGGAAAAAGTAGCGGCAAAACCCTTAGAATAAAATGTTACCCATCATCAGTTCTCGGTTCCTGACCCCCCATAATAAAATCAATTTACTTCGAGAAAAAAACGAATAAAGTAATAAAAATAAAATTGCCTGTGCATGCAAAGAAAAGTTGTTTTAGAACAACAGCCAGATAAAATTTGAACATAAACCGTTGTTATCGATGTAGATTTCACCACACACATAACATATCCACATGTTGTTGTCCAAGGATTAGGGACAGGAGATTTCAAGAAAGGAAAACAATGGTTAAAATTATGTTATTGCCGTTGTTTCGACATTTATTTGAATATTGCTAATGAAGGTTGTTGGTTGGATGTTGTAGTTTATGTCCTGAAGAAATTCAATTTGTAGCTAACACATTCGCAAGAGGGAGGATTAGGGGATTGAATTGAACAACTGATTGAAATCCTCGGACTGACACATTGATACTTTCCTTGCCAATCTGCCTGATCTGACAGAACGGTTGTTCCATAAGCCGAGCTTAAAAAAGATGTCCAAGCACGTCGGTTTTGTGCCTCCGATTTGAAAGACCATTTTCCGAAATGTGGGGAATCCCTTCAGAGTGAACCATCACTTGGTTCGCTTTTATATGCCTTTTGAGCTGTGGGATCTTCATCCATTCTCACAACATGGGCTAGCCAACGTAGTCGCTGCAGCGCGATACGACTGACCGTTGACGGAGATCGGCCCATAGATCTTCCGGAGATTTTTTTCTCTCAAACACTCCAAAAGCTACCTCATCTGCCTGCGCAAGTAACCATGCTTCAGCTTCATCAGCATCTTATGTGAATTTGGTCGGGCGAGAGGTGGCCTTATTCCTAAATTGCTTTCTCAGACCATAGTAGCATCTGTTGACCAACACTATCCTACTCCGAATTTCAGACCTGATATCAGTAGTTTTATTAATGGCGGTACCGAGGTATAAAAAATCGTTGACTACCTCAAAGCTGAGGTTGTTCTTCTCGACATTTACTCTCATTCCCACTTTGGGAGACTCCATCTCATTTGTTTCAAAATTGGCTGTTACCGCTCACAATGTTTGACCCCTTGGCTTCAGTCGTTCACACAGCACACTGGATAGCATTTTATATGCGATGGGAAGACGACTAATTCCTCTTTAATTGTCACATATCTTCCTGTCGCCATGTTTGTGCACGGAAACACAGGATGCTGAGATTCTAATCATTGTTGAGGTTCCAAATTGTACTAATCTGTTGGTGCATGCTCCTGATCAGCGTCTGACCACCGGCCCTAGTTTAGTTGGTAATCCGTCGTGTCCTGCTGCTTTATTATTCATTATCCGATTAATTACTACTCTGACCTCATATAGGTTAGGTGGTATACAATCTATACCGTCATCTCTTATTGGTTCTGGGGTATTTTCTTCACCCTTACTATTTGATACCTAAAGCTTTGCAAAATGCTACTTCCAGATCCTAAACACGCTGTCTGTATATGTCAACAGGAGGATGTGCCTGCACCAAAGCCTTCGGTTTGATATTTTACTTGTTGGTAGCATTTCCGAACTTCATTCTGACTCCTGACTATGACTCTTTGCTCACGTTTTTCTTGTTCTTTCTTTATTCTTTCCTCCTCTATCCTTTTCTCCCGATAATTTTCTAACGTATTGGGTGTTGCTACTGTTTGCAGGGTAGCAAAAAATAAACCAATATTGAAAAAAATCTGCCAGGAAGTATTTCTCGGGAACTCCAAAATATAACCTCTCTAAAACCTTCAAAATACCGACAATAGGAAAGTAGCTTCATATAAGGCCTATACCAAAACATGGACTGATATATCAAAATTTAAAATAATTAGAGGGACATTACTGTACTGACTACGAAGAAGTTCACGTTTAGAAGGTAATAACTTTCTGGAACTAAGGAATGAAATTTGGTCTTCCGTCATAGAATGCATTGACAGGGATAAAGATATGATTGCATAGACTAGTCATTGTGGAGAATTTTGAGTTTCGCCATACGATCCCTATATGTCCAAGAGTGTGAGACCTAACTCATGAAGACAACCGCGAATACAAAAGAAAAATGGGGCTCGGTCCACTGAAACTATACCAAATTTATTGCAAAAAAATGTAATTGTAGGCAACGTTTAAACCAATGTCGGAATGTTAATAAGCGGCTGTCATATTTGGGGGGACCCCCTCTATTCTCTATTTTTAAATTTGAACGATTTTCAAGCGACTGACAGCTGAACGTGCCATATATTGAAGATTTGTAACTTTGCATATAAGAAAGGAAATTCTCCCATTTATACAAATTGGCTTGTACTTTTTTCTCAATTTTTATCTCTTTTTGTTTAATCGATTCCCTTTAAACTCAACGTTGTATGAATGTAAATTCAAGAAATAATTAAATTATTAAAAATATTTTACTCACCATCTGTTTCCATACACGGCTCACCGGTTGCTGAACATATCGATAGTACATAGCTCTGATTATCTTGTTCCAGTGTAAACTTTGAGTTACGCAATGGACTCATATCGATGCTACAAAAAGAAAAAATAATGAATAAAGGAAAATTAAATAACGGAAGTTAAAATGTAAACGAATAATAAATAAAGGAACAACACAATTAAAAATGAAAAGTAATTGTGTAATATAAAATTTTATAAAACTCTTCGATCATTCAGTGTGTATAATATTAATGGTGAAATTGAATATTAAAATGTTTCAAAATACAAGATCGGCCAAATGCTGAACCAAGACATAGTTACGATTGCATTATGAATTATCTTTTAAGAATTGGAAATACCAAGAGCATTTCTGATAATATTATTGAGGTGTAGACTTACATTTCATTATCATGGGCAACAACGGTACATGATGGTAATTCCTGGCAGGCCAATGGTGTTGCAAACGTAAATGTATAAACACAATCTTTGAAACCCATTAGTACTGGATGTGCATTCTGAAATTACAAATTAATAAAAATTAGATTATTTTATTATAAACAAAAATATATAAATGAACAGAATTCAACAAAAAAATAAATATATTTAAAATTTATTTAAATTTGTAATGTGCTTAATAGTAATGTCCAAATATTAACAAATGATTGTAATCTATTCAGATCGCATATATAATTAAGTCTGGTTCCATCTTTTTCTATCGACAGAATATTGTACACATGATAATCTCTTGTATGTACTCAAGTCGGCCCCGTCCGATTTTTGTATTTTGTTTACTGATTTTCTATTAATTTTAGCCATAAAGCAAACACTATAAAGGTGGGTTACGACTGAATCTGACATCGCGGATCGTGCATACCACTGACCTAGCGTAGACCCCACAATGTATTTTACACATTTGTATAATGTTGCGGAAGCAATTGTGGAGTAAATGCTGTAAAAATTCAAAGTCCATAATAAATTATGGCATTTCTCCTCGCATTCCAATTACATCAACCAGAAGGTAAAAGCCAGGAAAAAAGTTGTGAAAGCTTTGTCTGGCACCTTCTGGGATAAGGATAATGAAACGTTATTATGCTGCCCCAGTCTGGACTTCTTTCCTTAGTCACACACAATGGAGACAACTCAAAAGAATGCACTCAGAATTACAACCGGATGTGTCCAGATGACGAGCGTCGATCACCATCATGAGGAGACCAGGATGCTGTCAGTCAAGCAACATAATGTATTGTTTACTAGACAGTTTCTGCTGGCATGCTATCTGCCGAGTCATCCCAACCATCACACAGTGATGACAGAACCACCTCCGCGACACATCGGCCAGGACTTCAGGCGCTATCGTGATGACATCCAAGACGTCATTCCATCGAACGTCAACAGATTGTCGATACCGAACGCGATGAAATCCGTGCATCAACTGGCGGTCTCCGAAGCCATAAATGTCTACAGATGCAATAAAGTCCTACAACAACATCCTCCTGGGATACAGCAATGTTCTCAACTCGTATCGAGAGCGGAAACCTAAACAGGCGCCCCTCCTGCCAACAAAGCCTCACGACACACACCATCTATTCAAGTGTCCGTCCGAGAATACAAGTCTGTTGCCTAAAGACTAATGACTAAATCCAATAGAGATGGCACAATTTCTCCACCTACCCTCTTCAAATCTCATTTCATAATAATTAATTAATGTATATTCCTTCTTCCGATTTCTATCAATATTTTCAGAAAAGAACTTTCATCAACAGCCAACCTGTTACAACAAAAACAACCAAAAGCCATGACGCCAGCTAAGGAAATTGGTAGCTCTATATTTTGCGCAGAGAAAGTTGGCGTTTTTTTAAGCCAAATATTGGCTGTTTCAACAACAATCAATTGTCGTTTCCACAACAGATCGGTCCCTTATTACCCCTAATTATATATGGATTATATTTCCATATCAGATTATATATTTCATATATCAAACTGATGATCTTGCTAGTGGTGTCTGACAGTCAACTTTTTTTGTGTCTATTGACACAACACTTTGTTTGATGGCTTGTGCAGCATCTTCCTTCGTAAATTAGGTCTCGATCACTACGTCTTGGACCATTCTATATTCATTCCTTCAAAGGGTCGAGAGTGATTTAAACATTGGCAACAATTTTCAATGTTGTAACCAGGTTGGTTGCGTTGTTTCAAATGTTCTGATCACTTTATCCGAAACTCTGTGAAACTCTTATTGCAGAAATCTGTGAAATCTTGTCAATCGTTTAAAAGAAATTAAGTCAGGTGACCCTTAAAGGAAGGCCCAAAGTTACCCAAAGGGTATTTTTCTAGCTGACGATCTTGCTATTTTACTTCTCAGTCGGACCAATTGTTTTCAATTGGAGTGGCTGCGAATGTTAACACTCTTAGTTGACAAACATTAGACATTAGATCTTATTTTAACCGATTTGTTTTTAAATTTATGTTTCACTTCCTTGCTTGTTATACACACCTTAACATCCTTATCGCAGTAGAAATTTAAAACAGATGAATAATTTGTGGCACCATTGCATGGTGTTGGCGATGTGTGACGAATTACAAGATTATTATTTTCAATTGTTGGTCTGGGTTGGGCTGTACCATAGTTGAAGAATCTAAAAATATAAAACGATAAATATTATTCAAAATTCCATTTAAAAAATTAAACACATTTCCATACTTCTCTTTATAATTGGCATGGGGTTTTTGAAAGCACACACTACTCTCGGCCGGACACATAGCATTTTCGCTATACAATACGGGTTTGCAGACATTTATAATAAATGCATTTCCCTGACGATCGCTTATCCTAAAATAATTGAAAATAAAAGTAATTAAAATCGCATATACAAATACATTTAAACTTTTTTAGAAATACCTATAATTACTATCACTAAGTGGCATCAGATTAAACATATGACCAGTTTTGGGATCTCGTACACTACAGTCATTGCCCTTAACATTTTCTGGTTCGGGTAAACAGGCCAAGGGTGTTTCGAATGTTATGTAAAAGGAGCAGGCATTGGATGACTAAAAAAGAAACTTGTTTAATAGAACATCCTAAGTTACTTTTTTATTTTTGTCTTACATATGATGTAACACGTGACTGATCCTTATCCAATGTATAATCACATCCCAAGTACACATGCAATTTATAATTATCCGATGAATTGGGACATTTTTCACCATTCGAAAATGTAAAGTACATTTTACCATTGTGATATTCCAATAGATGATGGGTGCCTAGTTAAAAAAATATAACGAATTAGTTAAATGTTGATCATATATATAAAATAAACTACCTACCCAAGACGTACTCCTTTTTATCGGCCTTCTTTAAACATGCCGCAACATCTGTACGTCCATTACAGGTTCTCGTTAAATTTCCACAAATATTAAATTCAAAGGTATCGCCATATTCACCGCGAGTCCAATGGGCAAAATCTGTTTGCAAATTCGTAAAATTGAATAGATGACCATAGACAGGTTCGGTGAGGAAACACTCATTTGTTGAAAATGTCTGAAAATAATTACAAAAAAAAAGTATTAATAAAAATTTTTGAATCAAACAACGATGATAATGATATAGTTAAAGATTATTGCAATTGTTGTTTTTTTAGACGAGCTGAAGGGAGTTTTTATAGACGAGCCGAAGGCAGTCGTTATGGACGAAGTGAAGGAAGAGAGACTATTTAGACAAGCTGATGGGAGTCTTTATAGACGAGTTGAAGGGAGTCTTTATAGGCGAGCTGAGGGGAGTCTTTATAGGCGAGCTGATGGGAGTCATTATGGACGAGCTGAAAGGAGTATTTATAGACGAGCTGAAAGGAGTATTTATAGACGAGCGAAGGGGTTCTTTATAGACGAGATGAAGGGAGTCTTTATAGACGAGCTGAAGGAAGCCTTTATAGACGAGCTAAAGGGAGTTTTCTATAGACGAGCTGAAGGGAGTCTTCTATAGACGAGCTGAAGGTAGTCTTCTATAGACGAGCTGAAGGGAGTCTTTGTAGACGAGCTGAAGGGAGTCTTTATAGACGAGCTGAAGGGAGTCTTTATAGACGAGCTGAAGGGAGTCTTTATAGACGAGCTGAAGGAAGATTTCTATAGACGAGCTGAAGGGAGTCTTCTATGAAGGGAGTCTTTTTAGACAAGCTGAAAGGAGTCTTTTTAGACGAACTGAATGGAGTCTTCTTAGACAAGCTGAAAGGAGTCATTTTAGACGAGATGAAGCGAGTTTTTATAGACGAGCCGAAGGCAGTCTTTATGGACGAAGTGAAGAGAGACTATTTAGACAAGCTGATGGGAGTCTTTATAGACGAGATGAAGGGAGTCTTTAAAGGCGAGCTGAGGAGAGTCTTTATAGGTGAACTAAAGGGAGTCTTTACAGTCGAGCTGAAAGGAGTATTTATAGACGAGCGAAAGGAGTCTTTTTAGACGAGCTGAAGGGAGTCTTTATAGACGAGCTGAAAGGAGTATTTATAGACGAGCTGAAAGGAGTATTTATAGACGAGCGAAAGGGGTCTTTATAGACGAGCTGAAGGGAGTCTTTAAAGGCGAGTCTTTATGGACGAGCTGAAGGGAGTATTTATAGACGAGCGAAGGGGGTCTTTATAGACGAGCTGAAGGGAGTCTTTATAGACGAGCTGAAGGGAGTCTTTATAGACGAACTGAAGGGAGTTTTTATAGACAAGCCGAAGGCAGTCTTTATGGACGAAGTGAAGAGAGACTATTTAGACAAGCTGATGGGATTCTTTACAGACGAGCTGAAGGGAATCTTTATAGGCGAGCTGAGGGGAGTCTTTATAGGTGAGCTGAAGGGAGTCTTTACAGACGAGCTGAAAAGAGTATTTATAGACGAGCGAAGGGGGTCTTTATGTGAAGAGAGACTATTTAGACAAGCTGATGGGATTCTTTATGACGAGCTTCTTTATAGGCAGACTTTATAAGTGAGCTGAAGGGAATCTTATTTATAGACGAGCTGAGCTGAGTCATTATGGACGAGGAGTCTTTATAGACGAGCTGAAGGGAGTCTTTATAGACGAGCTGAAGGGAGTCTCTATAGACGAGCGGAAGGGAGTCTCTATAGACGAGCGGAAGGGAGTCTTTATAGACGAGTTGAAGGGAGTCTTTATAGACGAGTTGAAGGGAGTCTTTATAGACGAGTTGAAGGGAGTCTTTATAGACGAGTTGAAGGGAGTCTTTATAGACGAGTTGAATGGAGTCTTTATAGACGAGTTGAATGGAGTCTTTATAGACGAGTTGAAGGTAGTCTTTATAGAGGAGTTGAAGGGAGTCTTTATAGACGAGCTGAAGGGAGTTTTCTATAGACGAGCTGAAGGGAGTTTTCTATAGACGAGCTGAAGGGAGTCTTTTTAGACAAGCTGAAAGGAGTCTTTTTAGACGAGCTGAAGGTAGTTTTTATAGGCGAGCTGAGGGGAGTCTTTATAGGTGAGCTGAAAGGAGACTTTACAGACGAGCTGAAAAGAGTATTTATAGACGAGCGAAGGGGGTCTTTTTAGACAAGCTGAAAGGAGTCTTTTTAGACGAGCTGAAGGGAGTTTTTATAGAGTCTTATGGACAGGGCTGAAAAGAGTTTTATAGAAGCTGAAAGGAGTCTTTTTAGACGAGCTGAAGGGAGTCTTTACAGACGAGCTGAAAAGAGTATTTATAGAAGAGCAAAGGGGGTCTTTATAGACGAGCTAAAGGGAATCTTTATATCAAAAAAAAATTGGTACTACACACACACAAATAACCAAACAACCAAATTTATTTGTCCACGAACATTTTGACTCACACTCTTTTTCTTCAACAAGAGGTACAACTCCCAAACAAAATAAAAGAGTGGAGAGTATACTCCCTAAAAAACTCGCTGATAGGAGTCTTTATAGACAATATTGAATCTTTGTTGGGGATGTACCAGAAGGAGAGGGCCGACGGGCCCTCTTGATTCAAATCGGACATTCCATTCGACTGATATTTGATTTATAGATATTGAATATTTAGATTTGTGCGGGAGGTACCAGAAGAAGCGGACCAATGGGTCCCATCTTCGGACAAGATCTAGGCTTGGTGGGGTTAACAGGTAGTGCAAAGTTTGGTTCAAATTGTACATTCCATTCGACTTATATTGGATTTATAAATATTGGACATTTTAACGCTTTGGACTTGATCTAGGCTTGGTAAAGATAATAGGTTGTGCAAGGTTTGGTTCATGTCAAACATTACATTCGCCTGAAATAAAACCTTGTGTGGGCTGCCCTATCCTCACAGATTTATGCTTTCTGTGAAAGACTTACAACGAATCGGGTTCTGCCACCTATAAAAGCCTTTCCACCTTTCTTCGTTTAATTCAACCCTTAAAATCAAGGGTCTTCTGAAGTCTCTTCTGTTTGTTGACACCCTTCCAAATTTATGCTATCAAGTTAATTATTTTCTCAGATTGTGATGTTCTCTGTCCCAAGAATTATCTCAATTTCTTCAAAAAAATTTTTCTATAGAATACCAGCATCACCACTTCATAGAAGACCACCAAAGAGTTTTCTCTCTACAAAATAGATTCCACCGTCGCCTCCCAAGGAACTTTTCTCTACAAAAGATTTTACAACGGTTTTCTATCTATAGGTTAGGTTTGGACCTGAGACCGTCAGGTCCATTGTGATCATCCACGAAAAGAAAAGAGATAAGACGAGAGATAAGGATATATATATAGGGGAGAGAAGGGATACAGAGAGATGAGAAGCTTACAAGAAAATGTAAGAAGGTAAGTTTGAAATAGTATCGATGGCTATAGAGATCGGACAAAAGATATATTACGTGTAAAGGTAGCACTTTCCCAACCACTTTAGGTTTCCAATTATGCTGTAGATTAGAGCAGTTTCCGTTGTTGAGAAGACTCTAAGACTCGGTGGAAAATGAGCAACCACTAGGCTGTGCCGCCTGTAAGCCAGGACTGGACAGTGACACAAGAGATGCTCAATTGTCTCCGTCTCCTCCTCGTCAACGCAGTGTCTACAATAATCAGTAACATCATGATCCCATTTACTAGTAAAGGCCTGATATTGCAATGACAAGTAATGATTCCTGTCATTACACTTATTTCAGCTTTGCTCAGGTTCAACAGTGAGTGTCTTTTTGATAGATAGTGTCAGCCAAATAGATCTTGACACATTGCACCTAGGTTCGTTGTGACAAAGTTCATAGGCTCTTTCGTCGAAGAACGCCTCAAAGTCCGATAAAGATGACATATGGGTGGTTTGATTGAGTCATCCATTGCTAGATCTGTGGATTGAGATCCTTGTCTAGCTAATTCGTCTACTCTTTCATTAATTACACCAAGATGTCACAGTGTCCTGTGCAAAATTAATATAAATGGAGTAGAACCCATAAATTTAAAGAAGGCCATAAAATGGTCTGATTTATTGAAGGCTCCCTCAAAAGGTCCTCAGTGACCTTGTGGCTTCTTGTATGTTTCCATTATCCTGCCCACTATTTCCCGGTCCGTGCTCAGAAAACCGTATAGGTATGTGCAAAAATAAATTTAGTATCATCGTAGGATTCGTCTAAAATATTTTCCAAAAATACATCTCATTATGCCAAATATTACAATTCCAGGCTGGCAGCCACTTGAGACATTCCAATTAGATTTTACGATGTTATAAAAAACGCTAAAATAACATTACTAAAATTGTAAAGAGGAATTTCACTCTCTTCTACATTCATTACGAATATTTACTCTCAGTATAAGAGTTAAAGCGAAAAGTCAAAAACATATGACTAGCTCAAAACAAAAACAAACCACAATATTAGCGGTAAAAATAGACTCCACAAAACAAAAAAAACACTGGCAAAATAAAAGCCTGAATGGACAGGATGCATCATGAATTTCTTTATAGGAAAACTACAAAATTTTTAAAATATTTAATAAAATGTAATTAAAAACTTCTCAAATGAAATGTGTCATCATAAAAAATTTTCCACCCCCTTTTGCGAAAACAGAATAACAACCAAGTGTAAAAAGGTTAAGAAAACATGGAAACGAATTGGATTCTTGAATTTGTTTACTTTCTCCTGCAAATTGTAAATAATTGTTTTTCTTTCTTTACTTACCAAAGGATCTGCTTGTTTGGTGTCATCACTGGCTGCGTAATTGACCTTGAATTGTAGGCAACCAAAGAGGAAGAATAGAAGGCACCAGATTGGCGACATACGAATAGGCATCATCATCATATTGTTTTGTTTTTTGCTGTTGTTGTTGTTCCAGCTTATTTCCAAAACAACAACAAACCACCGCTAAACTTCGTAATATGTACGTTTACTTGTTAGAACGAACTTCAGTTCACTTTGCTTTGTGTTAACTCCACTTGCATGTGCGGAGAGAGGGAGGTTTAAATGGATAGACGGGGTTGTTTGTTGCGACGTTTTTGTTTGTTAACAATTCTTTTCTTTTTTTCTTTAACACTTCACTTTATTGACTTTTAACTAAACGATTGTTATTTTATTCTACGATTACGAATTTGAGGTGTATGGGTAAACAATACCTTTGTTATATTGCCGGTAATTTTTTTTTGTTATTAATCACACTACACACACACTCACGTCCCGATATCTCATAAAATGCGATATTTTTTGTTGTTGTTAAGCTTCTATTTTACACTTTCCGATTATCAATATCATTTATTTTTTTGGCGTATATTAAATTTGTTTGACCACAAAACACTAACAACAAATTATGGTAAATGCAGTAACATAAATTGGGAGACGCATCCAACTGCAATCCGCGCAATTGGAAACTCACGAACATACTGAACTGAATTGACTCAGGTGTTTATGTTATCTTATACGCAAAGCATTATACGCGTTGCAGCTTTGTAGCGACGGCAAGGGTGGCTAAGTGTAAAATGAGTTTTTATGAAAATAAATTCATGGATTTTTAAATATATATTTGTATTTTGTATGTTTATATATATTTTAATAATTTGTAATAATTGTTTATGCTGATCTTTTAATTTTTTTATCAATGAGCTCTGAAAAGCTTTATCGCTTCTAATGTAACTGGAAACTGGCAAGGCCAAAAGGGTTTGTTTACATTCGGTGATGTCAATTTAGCGGTTTTTCTTGAGAATGTGTTAAAATGTTGACAGGAGAAAATGGTTCAAAGCGTTGGCATAATTTGTCGGAGACCTCATAAAGTTGATTAGATCAGGATTGCTTAAATCCGGATAGATCTTCAAGATGTTACATAATGGTAACGGAAAATATAGGTACAGGTCTTGGTATACCCAGCAAATAAATATTAAATGTACATATATATTTTAAAATAAATAAAATTTCAAAAACCTCTCATGGCGGAGTGTCTCGCCGTTGCTATGTCAATTTTATTTTAACGGTGCTATTGATTGCCAATAAGTTCCCGTCCACCATTTCGGAGCTTATACAGTTGATTCATACACGAATTTCATTGGCATTATACCCTGGTTGTATAATACTATGGTGAATCACGTATTGCTCTAAAGCTGTAAAACAGACATATTTTTATACAGGCGATTCCGAGATGAAAGAAGGCACTGGAACTGGCGTCTAGTGAAAAGTATTGGGTATACATACAGGTTAGTTAAGGACTTTAGAGTATTTCAGGCTGAAATCTTAGCGATCTTAAAGACATCGGAGTCTGAATTCTGAGATGCTTGAGTCGATTGTTGTTGTAGCAACTGTCTACATTTTTGTTGTATTTTCCGCAATATTGCAATATGTAACGGCTACGTCCAAAGAGATTCCGGACACAGATGAGTGGGTTTAGCAGAGCAGTTAAAAAGATGCAGCGTATCGTGAGGTCCAAGTCCACACGCAGGGCATGTGTTTGGTGCCGCGGTGTCAATTCGGCCTCAATACGAATTGAGGCGGCTGCACCATCCTGATCTTAATTGGGCTAAAACCAATCTCGCAGCTGGCGTTCTTCTGCTGCTATAGGTGGTGGGTGGATTCCAAGTACTGCATTCACATGGTATTGGTCCATTACCTGGGTCACTGCTTCCGTTTGAATGCTTCTAATTCCTGCTCGATAAGCCTGTTGATCTAGGGGTTCTCTTTTGAACCGTTGGACCTCTCCCTCTCTAGATCATGTAGGTCTCTACTTACATGCCTGGGTGGGGGAATTCTATCCACAAGCTGATGGCATGGATGACAACATCCAGTTCTGACGATGTGCGGGTAAGACCATTGCCTCCTCATATGTAAATGGTCACTGGCGTCGTAAGGAGGCACCTGTCGCAGTTCTCAGGGCGGCATTCTGACAGGTTTGAATGTTCTTCCTCTACGTATCGCTTACTTTCACGAACCACACTGGCGCCGCATAGCTTACTACCCATTGACCTTTTGCTTTTTAGGAGGTCAACAAGGTCACTTTATCAGAATCCCAAGAGCTGCCGGTAAGCGACTTGAGGACCTTGTTCCTGATTCTCATCTTATCGCAAATAGCGCACTATTAGGCTTCTTATTTCCAGTTTATGAATTTGTCCTTATAAATGGTTTTCCAGACAATGGTCACCTTCGTCCTTTAGAAAAGTGGTTTCCAGATGGCTGGCAAATATCAACCAATGACTCGCACCATCCACCAGGATCGGTCTTGCCGATGATGGTTAGTCGTTGATTATCTGGAACCATTTGTCGAGTTGCTGTTTCATTACGATTTGCTGACTTTTCACCTGATCGGACCTTGGTCTTTTCAATGTTAATCTTCCCAACTATGGTTTCCCTGCAGCAGGTTGCTCTTCTTCCGTGGCCCTCATCCTTCTTCAATGCCAAAGGGCTTTGATTAGGTTTTGGCTTCGGTCGGAACAGATTCGAATGAACATGCGTTGGTTGCTACAAGCTCATTGCCTCACTTTTATGACATTGACTACACTTTTAACAGCTGACTGCATCATTTCGTGATAAATACTTTAGCGTTTTCTTATCACCTAGTTCTGCGGTTCATTTGTGAAACGTTCAATTGAATTCATTCGTGAACTACACAACGCTACAGTTCAATTTCTTCTTAGATTTAAGATTTTGCCGAGTATTATTTAAATTGCTACCTATTTATATTGGATTTTTAGATGTAATGTCATCTACAACGGAAATTGAAACGCTTCTAAAGAAGGCTGTCACCCTTCTACAATCTTCACATGGCAGTTCGGCAGCAGAGTTACGATTATTACTTGACGAGGAGATCAAAAAACGTTATGGAGCGGACAAGACCCTAACAAATAACATGAGTAAAAAACAACTGGAAGATGAGGCTAACTTCCCCGGCCGAGCAGTAACACCACCCCCACAACCTGTTGAAGCGGAGGAAGTTATTAATCTTGTTAATTCACCGGCCAAAACAATATCCGATTCTCCGGATACTATTGCCGATTCAGATGATGCAGTTAGCGGTGTAGGTGCCGGTGGTGGTGGTATGCTTTCAACCACGGCGGAGGATGAGGCCAATCTAAAAGAATTTGGTGATTTAAATTGTTGTGTCTGTGGCGAAATGATGTTCACGGCCACAAATCGTCTAATTGAATGTTCACGTTGCGGAGCCCTTTACCACCAGGAATGCCACAAACCTCCCATAACAGACGAAGAAGCATCTGAAGATCAAGGCCACAATTGGGTTTGTGATAATTGTGCAACTAAACCCACCTCCAGTAAAACTAGCAGCCAAGTGGTTGTTATACCCGATGAACCTATGCCGCTAATTGCAACCTCCGTGGCATCGATTAAATCCAAATCATCAGCAACATCTTCACGCTCCTCGTCATCTTCGAATTCCTCTTCTCCATTTTATAAAATGGAACAAGCCACCGCTACTGCTACGGGAAAAAGTTCTTCAAAAAGTCACAGCAAAGAAGAGCGATCTTCTGCTGTGCCTAGCAATTGTAAAGTATCATCGTCATCACTCAATGCCCCCAGTTCATCGTCTTCTTCATCATCGTCCAAAAAACATTCCTCCTCATCATCGTCATCATCCAGTAAAAATAAATCATCGTCTTCGAAGCATCATCATGAGAGTAAACGGAAATCGAGTAAATAAATTAAATGATTGTAAGGAATTGGAAGAAATATTTTGGTGAAAGCATTTTGTATGTGAAACATATACCATTTGACTGGCATTTTTGATAGAATTAAGGAATACAATTGCCACCAAGTTGTTTTTTTTTTATAAAATATTTTGGAATAAAATATTTATTTATATATGTGTGTATTGAAAATATGCGATTTATAATTACAGTCGACACCATTTACAAGACCAATGGGTTACAAAGACTCATTCAAAAGTCCCAATGGAAAAATTCTGCCCCTTATTAGATATCTTTTATAACGGCATATTGCCTATAAATTAACCTCTTCTGGTACCTCTTTACAGATGGTGAACTATTTGATAAAAACATATACGTTATATAAATCGAATAATAACAAGTGAAAAAGCGTTAAGTTCGGTCAAGCCGAACTTTGGATATCCTCCACCATAGGTATACTGACAGATACTTGAAATGAAAATATTAATGGCCGACATGTCAATTTCGAACCCAATGTTTTTGTTTTGTGTCTCAATTCTTTCCTTAAGAAGGTATAATTATATGGGGGAGATGCCTAAATGCTGGCCGATATGGGAACTACCCCTAAAAGGGGGGCGAACATTTATAATTTTTGGTAGGAAGATTTGTTACCACATGCGACTACAAAATACCATATTACAGCGAATTCGGGTGAAAAACGCGCTCAAGAACCCCAAAATACCAAAAATTGAGGGTGTCTTATATTTTTAGTGTAGAAATTCGGTACCGTAAATGGGGGGGGGGGGGTACCGTTATATGGGGGCTACCCGAAAAAATGGACCTATATTTATAATTTTTAGTGGAGAAATTTAAGAACCCATTGTACCAAATTTCAGCGAATTCGAAAAAATATCGAAAATTGGGTGGTACCTTTATATGGGGGCTATCCCTAAACGTGGACAGATATAGCCCATCTTCGAACTTAACCTGCCTGCAGACAACAGACCCTATCTATCCCAATTCCTTCAGAATATGGCGTGATTACAACAGACGGACATGGCTAGATCGTCTGAGAATTTTACCCTGATCAGGAATATATACATATATATACTTTTTAGTGTCGGAAATAAATATTTCGATGAGTAACAAACGGAATGGCAAAATTAATATACCCTCCATACTATGGTGGAGAGTATAAAACTAGTGTGTGGTAATTCCATAGACATACGAAAACCACAGGCCGGGGTATACATATGTCGGCAGCACCTACTGACACTTGTTTAATTGCTTTAAATTTTTCTGAGTCTTTGATCTATTTTGAAGATGGGCTCTATTCGTTCTTCCAGTGGAAATGGTAGCAGGTATAGAATATTTTATTTATCTTTTGGTGCATCGAACTTACACTCCATTTCTAACCCCATTCAAAACTCCTGTGCCAATCCGAGTTTTTCGAACGGGTAGGCATAGGAGTATTAAAGGATTATGTTTGACAAAATTTCTCACAGATGTTCTTGATATAGGGTAAGTGCACCAATAGTCGGCACTTTAAGAATTTTCGCTTTTTAAACGTTTCACCATTCCAAGTGCATCTTTTCCACGGCATTGTATTTAGGTTCATCTGTTTCGAAATTTTGTTTACTCCCCGATGGAATACAAATTTGTTTAATTAACTTGTATTAAAGTAGATATTAATAATTATGTAAAATAGTGCCTATGTGCCAATAGTCGGCACATTTTTCTAATTGTCGGCATGTTATGTTCCAATAGTCGGCATGTCACATTTTAGTTAAACAAAAATTATATATTTAATTGATTTTTCTGCTATTTTAAAAAATAAATTATTACTTTGGGACGTTTCCATCAGTGTTGTATTGAAAAAGTTATATAAAATAATATTATTTATTAAAATATTACAATTTTAAAACATGGTGCCGACATTGGGAACCTGTTATCCAATTCTCGGCATGGCTAAATAAGGCATTTCAGAGGTTAAAAGTATTTGAGATTAAAATCGTGTCTTCTATTATAGAAAACACTCAAAACTAGTTTTTTATAAGATAATCGTTATTTAGAGGACTTATTTAACATTTTTTCCCATTTTGAGCCAAACTGATTGAAAAGGTGCTTATTATTCACCCATATGCCGACTAAAGAAAAACCTTAAAATTTTTTGTTCCTAAGGTCGGCATTGATAAAAATATTATTATTAAAAATATTTTTTTAATGATTTTAAATTCTAAAGTATTCTCCTCTATGTTCTTTACAATTATGAAGAAGATCCTTGTGAAAAAATATAATTTTAATATAGTTACAAGTCTTTTGAAATCGTCATGCACACTACTTTTTTCTTAAGAAACATGAATTATCGCTAGTGTTGACAAACCTCATTGACAAAATGCAAATTTTTGACTGAATAAATGAAATTAGCTCGATTAAATTTTATACAGAGGTAGATTGCAGTGTCATTGAAGATTATTCAAGGTATTTTTCATATATAGTTATAGGATTTTTTAAGTTATTTGAAGTTATATAAAACAGATGCCGACTATTGGTACATGCCGGAATTAGGTGCGTTTACCCTATATCCTTACCGTTCAACGGAAAAACAAATCATATCTTATAAAATCAGCATATATCTCCAAAAGAAATTTTGAAGAATATCATTTTTTTTATTTTAAACATATGATGAACGTATACAACAAATACAAAAGAAAAAAATGCCATAAAAAGTAAAATAATGTTTGTGTTCCGAACAGTATATCAAGTTATAGATTGTGATTCCAAAAAACTAACAAAGTAGATATAAGATATAACAAATCTTCAATATAAAACAAAGGCGGATTTTTCCCCAGCAAGAGTGAACAAAGTAAAGAAAATGCTTCGATAAATGTAAGAAAGTAAAAAAATATTACAATTATTTCGAAAAGTGAATTTTGGAATGTTATACAAGAAATGCGCCTTGATAATACTCCGCATCATTTACGATGGTGATCGATGTACTCTACGTGACTTCTTAACCGTGACAGCCGGTGTCCGAGGACTCTCATCCCCTCCGCCGACTTTACGTACATTAACTCTAGTCACTGGTGTTGAACTGCTGTTCGTCTTAGCCAATGGTGTTGATTTACTACTCGATGAGGTAGATAGTGATGGGGCATTTTCCTCGGTGGCCGGTTGCAGTGGCTTCTTTTTACGTTTCACATTAACAATGACATTGGCATCCATACTGACATCTAATTCAAAATTAAATTCATATGTTTTTGTTGGTTTTTTATTTGGTGTTAGTCTATCGTTAATTATGGTTTTACCCGATCTCGATGAGGACATAGTTATGGCTGGTGACATACGAATACTAGTTTTGGCATTCATGGGAGTACTTCTTAGGCGGGGTGAAGACGTCGATGATGTGTTGTGACCTGAGGGCGATGATCTTTTCAATGGTGAACGGCGACTACGAGTTTTTGCCGAGTTATTTATGGAACCATTTAGTTTTGTCCGCTTTGTGGGTGAGGGTGATGAAGTGGGTGATGTTGAAACATCTAAAGATTTTCTTTTCAGTGATGAATTTAAGGGTGACCTTTTTAGAATTTCTTTTGGTGTCGATTTGGGATTTCGTTTTGGTGTAATCTTGGGTGTTAATTTATCTTTTGTTGTTTTTAATGCATTGGCTTTTGGTTCCTTCTTTATGGGTCTCTTGGCATCGAAAATAACATCGCCATCATCATCGTCACTAGCATCAATAACTTCATCTTCAGAATCATCCATTTCCACCACAGCTGGTTTTTTACCCTTAGTCTTTACTCCACTGGCCTTGGCTTTACTTGTTGAGGCCACCTCCGCATTACTTCCACCAGATTTCAATTTAAAATCTAAATCACCAGTATTGGCAATTTTCAATGCCTTTAATGCATTTTGGAAAATTTTACGACATTTTTCATAATCCGGTGTGGTATTGTATTCCATTTTAGATATATACTTCATATAATCCATTATAGCATCCGGCACAGCCGACGGAAATATTTTTTTGAGATTCTCTGAAATATTGGACATAAATTCCTCTTTGGATTTTTGTACCTTTGTGGGGTTTGCCAATAACTTATCCCTAACCCATGGCAATTCCACCCCCAACCATTCAATTAAATTATAACCCAGAATTTCCATATCGGTTCTCATTGTGGGTACACCCAAGTGAGCATCTCGGGATGTGTATTCAATTGTGCCATTATGCATTTTCTTTGGATCGGGTTTGAAGTCCTTGGTGGTGAAACGTGAAGCCAAACCAAAGTCCACTAAATAGGCTTGGTGTTGTTGTTTTGGTCCATAGCCCAACAAGATGTTGGCGGCTTTTAAATCGGCATGAACATAACCGGCACCATGTATAAATTCATAAACATCCAACATTTGTAGAGCCAAACGATAGCAAGTGCCCTCCGGCAGTCGACGGCCATTGTTAAGGAAATGTTTAGCCACATCCGAACCATAACGAGGCATAACAATGAAGCGATGTTTAAGGCCATTTATTTCTGCCGAACCATTCCCCACCATATAGGGCATACCAAAACTTTTGAGACCATGTTCCTTCTGAAATCTGCGTACATCGTCCAATTTGGCATTGCGCATATAGAAATGCATTTCTACAAATAAGGGTCCATTGTCATGGGGTTCCTGAAATGAATGATCGTGAATTCACATAAAAAGAAATTCGAAGAAAAAACTACAAAAAAGTCATATCCTTACACATTTCACCACATATTCGTATTTATTTTCTCCTGGCTTACAGGCCGAATATATTTCACCAAATCCGCCGGTACCAATTGAGGGTCCTATTTTCCATTCACCCTTCATCATATCGGTTAAAATTGTACCCTCTTTTATTTTTTCCGGCATATTGTACAATTTCGATTTCTTGGCTCCTGCAGCGGCTTTTTTGGCGCCTCCAGCTGCTGCAGCAGCCTTTTTTGTTGCAACTTTCGGCATTATCGGATATTCTTAAAACACTTATATATTTTTTGAAAACACTTTTCTCCGTTTCCGTTCCTTAGAAGTTTAAGTCCCTGTGATGAAATACGAAATGCAATGCGGCGCTTCGTTATGGAGTTTTGTTTTTTGTTTGCAAAAAAATCGACGCTTGCCGTTTTTTGCTGTTCGCATTTAAACTTGTTTTGACATGTTTCTCTTCTGTTGCTATTTCGTGTGGAATTGTTTTGGCATTCGTTAAGTTCTTGGAAATTTGGCAGCACTTTAACAATGATAGAAGGTAGGGATGCCAATGTTTATATTAACTATTTGTTATTTTATTCGAATCGGTTAAATTGTAGTAATGTTATTTTGCATAATTTCTTAACTCATTTTTATGACTATTTATGCATTGTTATGGCTATTGCATTAGTTATAATTTCAATCTATAAGTGCTGACACAAATTTAACGAACAATTTAACCACTGTATATACTAATCGATAAATTCGATTGCAGACAATCACATATGTTTGATAACAAAAATGCAGTAGCGTTTTGTGCAAGGCATGAGGCAATAATAAGGTGATGTATCACAACAAAAACCTTTGTTTTTGTCTCGATTATCTTTCATGCGGTGTTTGATAGTGTGGCCTCACATGTTTGTCATTCATCAGGCAACCACAAAAATATTTATGGTTGTTGGACAGTCAGTAATCGATAAAAAAGTTGACAGTCAAAAATGATAGTGTGTACACCGCTTCAAATTTCGAACATTTGCACATCGAACATATGAGAAATTAGTACAAATATAATTCAACAATTACATAGGAAATCGTTATTATTTGTCTGTTCCCATACTGCAAAAATCTACTACTTTTTACTAAGAAAACAAAATTTCCTTTATGATATCGAAAAAAAATTTAAAAATTTTAAATTCTTGCAGTACGTGAATAAATCCTGTATGTAACACTAGTGTCAGTTTGATATGACGAAGAATCTACTAGTTTTTACTACGATAACCAATTTTTTCTTTATTATATCAAAAAAACAGCTTTTTTTATCGATTATGCCATGTACAGACGAGCGTTGTTCGCTCTCTCATTCGTTGTTCGACCCTTAATTATGAAGTAATTACTTAGTTCCCCATACAAAATTGTCTGAGCGAACACCGACTTTTGTACGTTGTTCAATTCGAATCACTCTCTGAATAACCAATAAATTTGTCCCATCCCTAACAATTGAGAGTATTTATCGAAAATAAATTAATTTTGACAGTTTGAAAATATTTATGAAATTTTCAAACTTTTTCAGTAAAATTGAAAATCATGAATGAAAAGTAAACAATTGTAGAGTTTTTATATATGCAGCAGGATGTAAATTTTGTTTTCTATATAATGCAATATGCATTTCTTTTCCCTTGGTTCTAATTAGCGTACAAAACAAATAACAAATGTGGGGCAACTCAAACAAAAAATTCTCCAAATTTGTATATGTGACATTTGAATTGAGAAAATATAAAAATGTATTAAAAACAACAACATTTTCAGAAAAAATGGAAAACATGAATGAAAAGTAAATAGATATGGATTCATACTATATTCATGAGAAAGAGAATTATTTTTTCTATTTAGATCCCTATGTAATTCACTAAAATATGTTATATTTTTGGTGTAAAACAAGAAACAAAAAGTTTGAAATTAAAAACTCTGATGACATGAATTATGAATAGTGTTGTATGAACGGGTTAATTCATGTACGTAATTCTGAGAGCGAACTACGTTGTTCGGATGACCGTCAGAGCATGGCATTACTGACTGTCCAACAACCATGAATGTTATCGTGGTTGCCCATGGTATAATAATAAAAGGTAACAGCAAGTGTTGTTGTACAACAAACGATACAACAACCACATGGACATTTGTTGTTGTAAGTTCTACTAGTGTCAACTCTTTTGACAGAAAAATGTAAACAAACAAATTACCATTAAATTATTTTTATTTTGAAAATGAAATATTTTTGAATCCTCAAAATAAAAATTGAAAAACATGAATGAAAATATATCAAATTTATATTTCTATCGCTTCCACATCTTTACTATAATTGAGCCATTGCCATATATAGGTGTAACACATATGCCAATGCTGGGAATAGCGAGTTGTTCCTTGAAGAAAGATTTGCTTCCTCAAACGATCCCAGCAGGCAGATTGAGTAAATTGAATACGGGAGGACATTTAATAAAGAACAATTTCGAATTGAATAAGTTCCCAATTTTCCTGTTGGGTGATTTTTAAAAACATAATTTGTCAAATGCATATTGACACTAGTATTACGTTGGAATCAAATCAGCTGGGATTTGCTGTTACCTTTTTTAATTGTACCATGGTGGTTGCCTGATAAATAACGAACATAAAGCGGTCTACACACTAGCACTTTTGAGTGCCACTCTTGCCCAAATTTTGCTTGTTTGATAGTGTGGCCTCTAATGTTTGACATTAACAAAAATATTCATGGTTGTTGGACAGTCAGTAATCGATAAAAAAAGCTGTCACTCAAAAGTGCTAGTGTGTACACCGCTTAAGTCATCATTCCCTTTGTATATATGACAAATAAATGACAATTTCCATTAATAAAAATGCCCAGTGTAAATGTTCGCATACAATATATTAATACAACAAATCATAAATATGTTTATTTTCATTTAAAATGCATGTTTTAATTCTTTTATTTGACAAATCTTATATTCAGTTGACATGTTCGATAATCAGTATACCCATCTATGTCGATTAATCGATTAGTCAAAAGTCGATTTAGTAATTCCTAATAGCGTCTCATCTCATTCGTAAAAAGAAATTCGTGTCGTTCGGAGGTTTTGTGCCCTAAAAGAAAATAACTCGCAAGACTTGTGAAAAAATAGAAGAAATATCTACATATATTCATTCCAGTTTAAATCTATATAAATAAACAAAAAAGCAAATATCAAAAATGGTAATTTCCTAATCTACAAAACGTAAAAAAACAACGTAGCATCAAAACGCAAAGAATACATACGTGCATCGAAGACAAATAGAAGATATCACGGTGTGTCAATGGACGGACAATTGTGCTTGTGTTGAAGGTGGACTAAAAAAATTGTGGTGGTTGGTTGATGATGGGAGTTTTGAGAGCGTGCGTGCGTGGAAGTATGGATCGGAATGAAGTGATTTTTACGAAAACGAAACAAAATATAGCAATTATTGCTGTAAAACATGCCAAAAATAATGTTTTGTATACCTTAAATGATGAAATTTGTGACAAATGCCGAATGTTATTCGTTTTTAACCTCACTTTTTTTTGTAGAAGTGTTCGTCGTTTGACTATAAATACAATGATTTGTATTTGGTATTTTCTGCGTTTGCCTGCTACGTTGTTTTCTTTTCAAAATTTGAAAATGTGATGTGTTTATTGTCGTATTAATAATAATTTTGTTTGTTATTGTTTAAAGGCTGGAGGTAAAGCTGGTAAAGATTCAGGAAAAGCAAAAGCCAAAGCTGTTTCACGTTCGGCCCGCGCTGGTTTACAGGTAAGAAGAAAAGTCGCGCGCGTTGTAATAACAAAATGCGAGGCAAACAAATCAAAAACATTTTCCCGCCATTTTACTTTGTGCCAGTGTGCGTGTGTGTATGGGGGTTTGGTTAAATGTTTTGATAAGTTTCCCTGCATTTTTTTATTTTGTAATTTTTAAATAGTTTTGAATATTAAAATAATGTTTTTTTCTTTTTAGTTCCCTGTTGGTCGTATCCATCGTCATCTGAAGAGTCGTACAACATCGCATGGACGCGTGGGTGCCACCGCCGCTGTTTATTCTGCTGCCATTCTGGAATATTTAACAGCAGAAGTAAGTAGTTGAACACATAAGAAATAGAATCAAACATTAGTACAGCCCTCCATGTTGTAAGCCACTTCATGTGAAACACAACATGGAAAAATGCTATGCTCTTTGGCTGGCGACTGCTTAGAATCAAATACAGTTTTCCTAGTTTTTCTTTTGGCCGCTGCTGTTGTTGTATATTGTGTATGATGCCTTTACGCGCCAAATGATTTAGTTGTTGTGTGTACGTCGTTTCCTATCTTTTTTCTCTTTTCCTCCTTTTGACACAACAATCCGTTGATGGGCGCAACACAGCAGCATAATTATCACATTGACGACGACGACGAAGAAGAGTGTGTTTTGTAATGACTATTTTTGTTGTTTTTGTAGTTGTGTATATGTATATATGCTGTACACTGCTGTTTTATGTTTTCTTAGGTTTTGTGTCGGGGTTTGGCCTGACTGCTGCCTGCTTAACTGACAGATGGTGGTCCCTTGTTTTGTTCTTTCGTTCGTTATGTTTTGTGGCGTCATTTGCCCGCCATTTTTGTATAAATTTTTTGTGTGTGCGTACTTTTTTATACGAGCATAGAGTTGCCAACTTTATTGCGTATGATATTTAGGGGAATTTCAATGTTCGAGGATTTTCAAAATATTTTTAGTCAATAATAATAAAAAAATAGTTTTTTTTTTGTTTATATTAGTTTGTTTCTATTAGAATTTGATTATATAGATAATCGCACTATTATAATTGTACTTGGCTCTTCTAAACCATCTACGCGCTCTTGCCTTTCTTAGCACTAGTCGATGCTGCCAAGAATCTCGTTCTGATTCTCATTAGTTATTAGTTATTCCTGATACCATTCAACATCCCAGTCTTTTTCCTCCAATGGTGATTAATTAAGAAGTCTCTAAAACGCTATTGGGGTAGTTCCTTGTGAACTTTCGAATGAATTGGAGATTCGACAGTCGCCTACCTTCTGTCTTTGTCTAGCTGTTACTGGTACTGGTGATTCATCCATCTTAAGGACGGGAGTCTCAGTATCCGCTTCAACAGCCAACTGCCTGAGTAATCTTGCCGCATCACAACAGGCCATGGAGATTGAGTGCGGGTCCTTAACCTCGCCAGGGTTTACATCCTTAGTCATCAACTGGGAGAACGCACCTTGCTTCGGAGGAGACTTCAGGATCGCAACCGTGTTTGTCACCGTAGTGGTAATCACTGTTGTTGCAATTCGTAGTTTAAATTCGGCTACATAGAATGTGCTGTTGGTGAGGGATTAAGATCAACCATGGCATAGTCTCTTACCATGGCAAGGACTTGGCAGCTAAGCTTGAATAAATTTGTTGAGAGGCCCAGGTATCAACAAGGCTCCATTCTAATAGTCGGGACCCTGACTGCAAACCTTAGAACGCTAATGGGCACGAGGTCGCATGACACTTTGGGGGGTCACTTTGAGAGATAGTGACCCAAAACTTTGAGATGGTTATTTTGG